>NC_046154.1:264913072-265027049 GCF_011064425.1 Rattus rattus
TGTACTCTCTAATGAAACAACACCTGTTGCCTCCACATCTGGAGATGATGGCACACCAACAGAACCAGTTGCCACCTCGCCCAATGCAGCCCCCACTTCTGAAAAAGCAGACATCACAGCCAAGACTAGCACCAGCACCATTACCACAACCACCAGCACTACCACCATGGCAGTCTCTAATGGAACGTCAGCTGCTGTCTCCACATCTGGTCAACCTGGCTCTTCTACAGGACCAGCTGGTACCTCAGGCAGTGAAACCTCTACTTCTGGAAAAGCATACACCACCCGGACCACCACCACAACCACCACCACCACCACCACTATTTCATTCTCTAATGAAACAACAACTGTTGCCTCCATATCTGGAGAAACTGGCACACCAGCAGAACCAATTGGTATCTCAGGACGTGCAGCCTCCACTGCTGTAAAGGCAGACACCACCACTAGCGCCACCACCACCACCAACACCATGGCTGTCTCTAATGGAACGTTACCTGCAGCGTCCACATCTAGTCAACCTGCCTCTTCTACAGGCCCAGCTGGTACCTCAGGCAGTGCAACCTTCACTTCTGGAAAAGCAGATTCCACTACTACCACCACCACAACAACCAGCACAGCCAACCCCACCACCACCACAACCACCACCATCCCCACTTCCACAGCCATCTCCAATGCAGTTTCTAATGCAACCTCACCTTTTGTCTCTACATTCAGAGAATATGGTGAAGTACCAGAACCTGCTGTTACCTCAGCTAATGTACTTTCCACCACTGTGGAAGCAGACAACACTCCTTCCTTCACAACCTCCACTTCTCCTGCAGTTTCTAATTTAACATCAGCTGGTTTCTCCTCATCTGAAGAACCTGGTACATCAGTAGGCCCTGCAGATACCTCAGCTGGTTCAACATTCACTTCTGTAAAAGCAGACAATACCACTACCACCACAATGACCACCTCCCTTGCAGTCCCTATTCCCAAATCACATGATGCCTCCACATCTGGAGTACCTTTTTCACCATCAGGATCTTCTGCTACCTCAACCATTGCAGTTTCTATTTCTAGAATAGTTTACACTACCACTACTGCCACCACTGTGGCCGTGCTTAATGAAGCCTCAGCTCCTGCCTCTACACCTGCAAGCCTTGCCCCCTCCGCAGTCTCTGCTGAAAGCTCAACTCCTGCTCTTTCCACAGCTGACGCTAATGGCCTGAGCGCAGTCTCAAATATAATCTCAGCCTCTGTCTCTACCTCTGGATATCCTGGTACCACAGCCACAATATCAGGTAATTCCAAACATTCGCTCTCTGTGTTAAATGTGGTCTCTCAGGGGGTTGGGGATTTAGCTCAGTGGTAGAGCACTTGCCTAGCAAGCGCAAGGCCCTGGGTTCAGTCCCCAGCTCTGGAAAAAAAAAAAAATGTGGTCGGTCAGGAAAACATTGATGTTCTTGTCAATATGGAAAGGTTGGTCATTCTTTTTGTTTAAATGCGTTTCCCAGAATCCTGTTCACATTCAAAGCTTGTCACAAGCCAGTGCTCCTGTTTGCTAAGTTCAACAGCACTGCCCAGTTCAACACGGGGATCTGATGGAAGCAGCTCAGGAGTCAGCAGGGGTAGTTCGACCTGAAGATCAGCTTCTGGGGCCTCTAGCATCGGTACAACATTAGGTAGTGCAGAGCCTCTTCAGGAGTTGAGGATTAAGGCAGCACATGAATTTTTCCACAGGTTTGCGAGAACTGTGCCTAGAGCATCAATGTTTCATGGGATCTTCTTAGGATAACATGTCTGCAGCTGAGTAGATGTGTTAGTGGGACAGTTTGATAATTACCTGATCGGTTTGGGATTTACTTCTTGTAGCCTTCCAACTTAACTACACTTCTCTTCACATCACACTGGACAGGAAGCTCCAGATTCAGCACATGTCTGGACTTCTTCAAAATCTTCAGAGTTTGTCTAATTTGAGCAGAAATTCCAGTGATAGCATGAGGCCATTTCTTCGGTGTAAACCATGGACTGTTCTTTGTGGTTGTATCAAGTAGTCCATGACCTGATTTTATTCTTCTTTACTTACTTTATTTACTTTTATTAGAAATGTTTCTACCCCCTCTCTTCTTTCTTTGAACTTTCCTTCCATTTCTCCTCTGATTCCTCTCTTTGCCTCTCCCCACCCCTCGTTTTTTAATCATTGAGTATTGGCCTTGAGAATTTTCTCAAGAAATCTCCCAGCTCTTTCTCAGGTCTTAGCAAATTTCTTGAGTTAGCCTTCACAGCTTTCTTTTTCGGATTTTTTATTTTTTATTATTTTATTTATTTTTGGAATAAATTATGTCTACATCAAAATCACTGGGTAGAAACAAATAACATCTATAGTGCATCAAAATTAAGAAGCTGAGTCACTTCAGTTGGATAATTAAACTGACTGAATTATAGAGGGACAAAGTTACTTTAGTTGGATAATTAAACTGACTGAATTGTAGGGTGACCATTGTTAAGGTCCTGTTGGCGAACTGTAGAACAGAAATACCAGGATGACCCAGACAAGTCAGTCAGCTGTGCCTTCTGATTGCAGGCATACAGAGCACATCTTAACAACGCTGTTTGAAGCCCAGCTCCCAGAACTCTTTTTGATTGTCTGCGATGTCATAAGAAGCATTTGGCTTCCGTTTAAGAACAGCCATTTGCACACATAACAATCTTAAGCAATGTTTGGATGTCTTATTCAATGACAATGTCTTGACATTTCACTAGGATCATAGTTTTATCACGTGTATGTCTGAATTCACTTTCTGAAATTTTATTCAAAGTCTGTACAGAAAGAGACCTTTTTAAATTGGTGCCTTTCCACAGCTCATTTGAGAAGCACAAAATACAATGTAGAATTTGGGGTGAGATGACTTACGTCCAGTTCCAGGGTGCATCTGTTATCCCCCACTCTAGGAGCAAGTCACTATGCCTGATAAATAAGAGTACATCACATTATCTGCCTTAGAAGAATTTTTTAAATGGAATCAATTGACTTGTGACTAGCCTTTAAAAAAAATACTACATTTTTTATCAGAGGCAACAGGATATGCCTCGTGATGAAGGAGGCACCACATCCAGAGTATGCTAGTGGGTCATGGTTTGTAGAAGTTAGAAATGACTGCAGTGGATCTAATGTGGGTTTTAACAGACACATAAAATCTGTACTCTTAGAAAATAAAGTGCCCCGAAATAAAGACATTTTAAAACTTCACAATTGGTTCCTATTAGAACCATAGGTTATAAACTAGTAACTTCAGATATATTAATATTAGCAAGTTGATAGTGAGTGGTTGAGCATAAAAAGAAACAAGGCGTTGGGGACTCTAAGGATCTGGAAAGATAGAACATCAAAGAAAAAAGTACAAGTAAACTTATGTAAGATATTTTGTAGGCAAAGGACAGTCTGATGTCTTATCCTTTAATAAAAGAACAAGGAACACATGTATTTTTCAGTTTGAAAAGAACCAGGACCCCAACTGATGAGATGATCCCATCTGCAGTCAACTCTAGTGAGTAGACAATGTTTTCAGAGCCCGTGGCTATGCAGGAAAACAATCTTTCATCAGAAGCCCACTGGTTCCTCTGATACTTACCCATCCGCTGAAACTCAGAGACATACAGTGACATAGAGATGTCTAGCAATGTCAAGATTTTTAGTTTTCTATTTTCTTAAAATGTCTCCTCCAAGGGCACCACAGCGCTATGCTGTCCTGACTGTGCACATGTTCTCCCTACCCCATACTGGTCAGCTCTAGCAGTAAAGTCTAGGGAAGGGCCACTGAATCCATCATCATGGCCATCACAATTCCCAATTTTCCCTGACTTAGCTCTCAGACAAGGCACAAGCTAACACTCTTTGAATTTTGGTTCATTATGAGCTCATTTCAGACTCAAAATTTCATGTTTAAGTAAAATTAACCATACCAATTTCTCTCTCTCTTTTCCTCTCTCTCTCCCCCCCTCACACACACACACACACACACACACACAGTCACCAGGATACTAGTTAAGCATAAATTTTACCTAAATAAGGAACTTTTAAAAATGATATGTTCCATTCAACAACTGGAACGTTGGCTTGTTCATATTTATACAGGATTCATTTTTCCTTGGTGGCTTGTAATTTTCTCTGCTAGTTCTGGAACTGCATGCAGGCTGAGCACCATTCTTTTCCATCCATGTTCTGGCATATTTCATAACCTCATTTATCTTTAGAGCTGAAGGAAATTCTGTTTTACAATTTACCATAGATTTTTTTTTATCAACTCTTCTGTTGACAGACACATAGGTTAACGCCATCCCCTCACTATTGTAAATAAGCAATGTTACATGGACATACAGATGTCTCTTTAGTAGGATACATAGTCTTTTGGGTATGTGCCAAGGAGAACTCACTTCACATAAGAGCTACAGTTAGTTGGATTTAAAAAAGAATATACTTATTCTATTTTGAAGAGACTGTATTGTCGCATGGTGTAGCTTTTGCTGCCTTGCCTTAATGCTCTGGAAATGGGCTGCACTACCAGCTGCCACCCAGAGAGTATTGGATCCATCCAAGGATGAAAAACACAGACACACACCTTTGCTCAATTTCAGCCTACCTTAAGGCTCAGGAGCTGAGCAATAGTAATCTATGGTGCTAGCATGCCATTCCCAATACTCTTAGCTCAGCACTCAGAGTCTGCTCTCAACTTCAGTTGACCAACCACCTTCAGTCCCAGCTCAACACCCCAGCATCCTACCTGAAGAAGGAGAATGTGGTTGCTCTGCCCAGGATCTCACATGGCTGAATGGCTTCTCTCCCTTGGAAGCTTGTCAAACACTCCTATCCTCTCCTGCATCTGTTAGCTCCTGCTGGGACCCGGAAGTCCCACCTATCCTTCTGCCCAGCAACTAGCCCATAGCATCATTACTGATAAATAAAGAACCAATTGGGAATAGGACCTTAACATTAGCACCACCAGTGTATGGCAAGGCCGACCTGTATACCTTAATTAATGACTCAGGCCATAAGAAAAAGCCAATGTAATTCTAGGGCTATGCTCAATTTCAGAGAACTCAAAGACATGTATATTTTAGCTATTGGGAAAGCATAATTGAAAGCACCCTCTAAACATAGAATCTATTTTAGTAAAGGTCAAAAAAGAGTTAAAAGGAGCCTGGTGGATAAATACTCAGACAGGGTGAGATGCATACTACTCTACTGGAGGACTGCCCAGCCAAGTAGCTACGATTCATTAGATTTCTGATTCCAGTATAACAGAAGCTGTCAAGTGAGAGGCCCCAGCAGAATCATTTGTTAAAAACAGGTCTCACCAAATTCACCTTTGGAAAACAATACATGTAGATGTAGTGTTCGTTAATGAATCTATGGAGAAATTTCCTTATCTTGTATCTTGGATATTGTGTCTCTGTTTCAATATTTGATTTTCGTTGACTTATACCAGAAACACTTTTATCAAAAGCACAGAGTGGCAAGACCAGCTTGATCATGAATGCGTACCTGTGCTCAAAGAACTGCAGCACAAATGACCAAAGGCACTATGGGGGTTTTGTTTTAACAAAGATGAGACATTGGTAGATACTTAAGCTAGAATATACAGGTATATCTATCAGCCGCAAAGAGAGACAAATAGTCTAAAGATGGAGTAGTGTAGTGAAGATTCCATAGAATGGGAAGGAACCTTCCAGGAAACAGGATGGAGAGTTCTCACAGCAGAGGTGAGATGCCAGGAAGGACATCAAAAGAGGGACATATGGGAAGGTCCCATCGATGGCAGAGCACATATCTCTATCAGGTAGAACTCAGGACCAGAAGGAAACAGTTCCCTCTTGGAAGAACAATACTGGAGAATATCAGAGACCAGCAGGTGGAAACATCCGTGAAGTCGAACAAATGAGGGTTAGAGCATGCATAGAAAGATAACTGAGCAGCTGGGGAAAACCCCGAACTTCTCTAGAACAGGGGGAGCCATTTTAATATGTGGAGGAACACCTGTGCAGGCTGGGTATCAGAGGAAATACTGAAGCATATGAAGACAAGGTTGTATTAATGCAACATAGCGTCAGTAATCAGAAGTCACACAAAGGAAAGAGCCCACTTGTAAAAGATCCCTTCTCTATAAAAACATAAGAGGGAGCTCTTGGTCTAAGAAACAAGGGGCACAGCCGGAAGCTCATCTACCACTGCATAGATCTCCCGCTGCTACACCACCACAGAAACCCAATCCAGAATAAGCGTAAAACAAAAACAAAAACAGACCCAATGTCTGTGCATAATTTTATACAGTGATTCCTGTGCATGAATTAAAATTTTAGCGATAGCAAGCAAGTTCTCAAACATTACTGTCATGAAACGAGACAAAAATGAAATATTAGGAGGTATTTTAAATGAAAGATAAGGATACAAAGAGATGTAACATATGAGCTCGGAAACTCACAGAAAAATACATGGACAGCACAGATAGAAATAGCACTTTGTAAGAAGCAAGGGAACAAATCAGAGAGAAGGAAAATGTATCTGAGACATGAGGACCAAATGGCAAGTTGCCTAACGAGGAATAAAAACAGGCTAAGAATACAGATTTTGGGGGAGTGGTGGGACTGAGTGAGAAGATTCCTTCCACCCAAACATTACAGATAACTTTTAATTTAATTTTGTCTCACACTCACATAGGTGAGACAGCCCAGCACTGGCTGAGTACCCCAGGCTGGCCTCAAACTCAATATAGTTCTCTTCTCTGAGACTTCTGGTTACAAGTCTAAGCCGATAGGCCCGTCTTCTTAGATACTGCAAACAAAGAACACAATGGACTGTGGAAGGAAGCAGGTATCACGGAAACAGACAAACATGGTCAACACATACAATACGCAAATATGTATAAGAAAAAATGTCAGTGGACAAGACCTACTGTCTTTTTTTGTGTAAGTCAGAAGAAAACATTCTTCAAAAACAAAACTCTTAAATGTACACACAGAAAGAACTCACCTCGTAGCTGGGAAAAGTCTTGGTGTCAGTCATTTATTTCTGTGAGTTAGAAAATATTTCATTTGAAACCTGAAAAAAAATAAATTGTCTGGGGCCCAAGGAAGGGAGGGGGAGGGGAGGAGGGGAATAAGAGATGGAGGGAGAGATGGATGGAGAAAAAGCAGAGGGAGGGGAAAGGACTGGAATGGGCTTAGGGGAAGGAAGAAGGAAAACCAGGTTCACATTAGATCTGCCAACAGCAAAGCAGTATATACCATATACCAAATGGATGGAAATGCAAGCCAAGGGCTTATCCCCGCTTAAATATAGCTTGAACATCTGTTCTGTAGGAAGCAGCTAAAACCACAGAGTAACTTGAGGCAGCAGGTGTACTTTTAATTTCACTAGAAGGTGCATTTAAGCACTGAAGAGGCACAGACACTTTGAACCAAGGCTCTGAAACCAGAAGGGACGGGAGTAGAGGGGATAGGGAGAGAAGTGTAAGTGCTGAGTATTTGGGCCAATATTTAGAGATCCCTGTGACAACAATTAATAAAAAAGAGATTGATTGATTGATTGATTGACTGACTTGAAAGAGAACAAGGAGGGCGATATGGGAATGTTTGAAGGGATGGAGAAGTAATATAATTAATGTCAAAAGTAAAAGAAAAGTATGTTGATATATAACAGAAATAAATGAGACGAAAGTTAGATAACTGTTGCTAGGCAACAGGAAGTAAGTGGCCAAATGAATTATTAAGAGTTCGTGAACAAAATAAAAGAAAGAGTCTTCAGTTCCAAAAAAAGGTGCTTGGTAGTTTCTATTAACTAAGTAAAGGCATTCTGGAGATTAGGAATCTCAGTAATAAAATTCATACTAGTAATTTATCTATGAGAAATAGAAACAGCTGTTATCCTCAGAGAGGTCAAAGAGGTGTTTAATTAACATTGTCTCACAGACAAAGAGCACCTACCATAAGAGGTATGAGTGCATTTCTCCTTAAAATCATGCAGTCTCCTCAGTCATGATAAACCCAGCATCTCAGTGCAGAATCACGGGACGTGCTCCCGGGCTGCAGGCAGGAAGACAAAGGACAGGCAACATCAGCCTTCCATCCTACAGGTTTAGAGTTAATAATAAGCCGGGATAGGTAGGAATTCCAAGTGTGGAAATCCACATACCTCCAACGTGCAAATTCAAACTGGACTGCAGTGTCATCCCTCACTTCTTGGACTGGCAGAAATCCAGAAGTTTGACGACAGCATTGTTGACAGGTTAGGAAAGGAACAGGTGGCGTTTTGTGCCTGGCAGGTGGGTGCTCACCATGAGACACCCCACGGAGGCCTGCCAGACAAACGGAACAGAACTGCAGTCATTTACCCTTTGGCCCAGAAGCCACGCATTACTGCTCCACGATGCAGTACCAGGTGACCTGTACAGAGGCTGCTCATCCTCCTCCACTCGTCTCTCTTCCTCCTCTTTCCTCCGTCTCTCACACCCTTCCTCCCCTCCCCCTCCCTTCCTTGCTCCCCGGACGCTTTATTTTTTTCATGTTTCTTTAACAGAAGCATATCAACAAAGCTTGTCTTCAGCCAAAGAAGACAGGAAGGTGAAATCTGTTGCAAAGGAGGGAGGGAAAACTAATGTAAAGATTTGTTTCCAGATCCGATCATTGATTAGGCAGAAGTAAAGCCTGAACATAATCTATAGTCTTATTTAAAAAGGCGAGATGGGTGTGCGAATGTGAGGATGTTGTTCAAGGTTTGGCATTATATATAAGATATATGATATATAATGTATAATATACAACTTATACAATATATTTATTATATACTATCCTCATGTGTGCAAATGTGCTTATAGAAGCCGTGAGAGGGGACGGAGAACGGGAGCTCTTTGAATTCTCTTACTGTTCCTTTAAGTTGTTGTAATGACAACATACTCTTTTATCCTCGCCACCATTGTCCCACAAGCTGAAAAGGGACCCGAGTCCATTTGCATACAGCATAAACCCCAGGTTTTTCCTGTTTCAAACAGCCTTGGAGTTTCTACTAGGAGATGGGAAATTTGCATTTAAATAGTCTAAGCTAGTGACTCTTAGATATTTGTAGGATTAAGGCTAATTGTTGATGATGACAAATTATGATCACACACCACTCTGAAGCAGAAAATACAGTCCAAAATTGGATGAGGACCTGGCGGTTGGGTGAAGTTAGGAAGAGCTGTTGTACTTCACTTTAAACAAAAGGAACTGTGCTGTGTGTGGCAGAAGTGGCTGTGGAAACATCGTGAATATACCAGTTATCTTACCTCTGTCTTCTCTCTCTTCTCTTAGCAGGGACAACTGGAATCTCAGCCAAATCAAATGTAGCCACAGGAAGAACCACCAGTATGCCAGGTAACGAGTTTGCATTGGGATTCGGTAAAGGGTCAGAAAATCACAAGCAAAGGCATTGGGGTATTTGGAAAGGGGGTGGGGCACAGAAGGGAACACAAAAGAATATTTGATATCTGCCTTCATTTCTCAGAAATCTTAGAAGTCGATATAATCCCAGCTTTGTCGAGTGTTGTTCAGGTAGAACAGACAATTCTGTGGGCGTCTACTTAGTGACAAAACAACACAGGCGGGCCTTCTGGCATTGAGGCCACCAGCATATCAAGGTATCCCAACAATGGCCAATACAAAGAAAGACCTCAGCTATTTATAACAAATCTGAGAGTATTTTTAAAAGGACCCACTGAAAAAGAATGATTGACGTAAATTCAAAACTTAGAAAGTGAGTATTTTAGTTTCGCTGTGGGTTTTCCTTGTATAGCATTGGTAGTATAACAGCAGTTTCTAGGCAGAACCTTTTTGCTTTCCAACTGGATTGAACAGGTTCAGCAGAGCAGGCAACTGCTTCAGCTTTGGGCGAAGCATTATGTTTAAAATATATTAATATTTAAAAGACTAACCGGTGGAAATTGGAGATCCTAGATCAAAATTTGATACAGCAAGAATTTTGAAAATAATGAAATTAGAAATTAAGCAAACAACCAACCTAATTTTTAAAATATTACGTTTATTGAGAACTTTTTATTCTGATTTTTATTGGAGAAATAAAGGACCTTTCAATGACAAATATATAAACCATGCAGGAGGAATTATTATCTCTTACTAAGCAGTTCTTGCATGGTATAATGCTCTTGTTTTTTGCATTGAAGAAATAGATTAAAATATAAATGAATTGATTGGTCAATGGTTTTTAGGAGATAGAACCTTTTCTTTTAAAAACGTGACTTGTAGACCAGTGTTCACTTATCTTGATTTTTACTAGATATATTAAATAGAACTTAATTGACAAAATAAAAACACAGAACGGTTAGCACACAAAGAAAGCATTTGTGAGTCATCTAAACCCACACACAAAAGATAAAAAAATTACTGTGAAAAGCACATGAAGTGTCTAAAATGCACAAATACCTTGTACATATTAACTTGCCTGAATCCTGCTTCTATCCTAGGGGATTTTAACTGTACTGAGAACTATTCATAATCTATGTGTCAAATGAGAGTGCTTGCACCAAAACTGAAGAATCGTGGAAGGGTGTCTGCAGGGCTAGATTTGTAGATAGATATTGTGTAATTTGACTTTATCATGGAATGTCTTGTTTTCTTGCTCTATGGTGATTGAAGTTTTGTTTAGTATAGTAGTCTGGGCTGGCATCTGTGGCTTCTACAAGTCTACAGGGCATCTATCGAGGCCCTTCTGGCTTTTAAAGTATACATTGAGAATTCAGGTATAATTCTAATAGTTCTACCTTTTTTTGTGTTACTTGGTGTTTTGCCCTTACAATTTTTAATATTCTTTCTTTGTTCTATATATTTAGTGTTTTATTATGTAGCAAGAGAGCTCTTATTGTCCATGTATTTAGTGTTCTATGTTTCTTGTACCTTTATAGGTATCTCCTTCTTGAGGTTAGGAAATTTTTCTTAAGGCTAAGTAATTTTTCTTCTCTGATTATGTTGAAAATATTTTCTGGCTCTTTGAGCTGTGATTCTTCTCCTTCCTCTATTCCTATTATTCTTAGGTTTGGTCTTTTCGTACTGTGCCCAACATCCTGGATGTATTGTGTCAGAAGGCTTTTAGATTTACCGTTTTCTTTGACCAGTGTATCCGTTTCTTCTATCATATCTTCAATGTCTGACATTCCTCATTCATCTCTTCTATTCTGTTTCCTCCGTAGCTCCTGTTAAAATGCCTAAAGGTTTCATTTCCAGAATTCCCTTCATTTTTATTTTCTTTATTGAGTCTATTTTCATTTTCAGGTCCTGAACAGTTTTAAAGGCTTCCTTCGACTGTTTCCTTTGTGTTTTCTTTGATTTCTTCGAGGAATTCATTAATTTCCCCCTTTAAGGGCCTCTATCATCCTATAGTTGGTGGTAAAGTCTTTTTCTTGTGCTGCACCCATGCTGCAATATTCAGGTTGGGCTGTAGTAGGATAACTGGGCTTTGATGGAAATGTATTTCCTTTGTTGATTGTGTTCTAATGTCAGCATCCAGTCATATGGGTTTGGGTACTCAATTCTGGGTTTCTCCTTTGTTGGGTAGGCATTTTCTTCCTTAATTTCTGTTTCCTCCCTGGATTTTCAGAGAGTATGGCAGCTGTATATTGCCTGTTTTCTTGGCCTGCTCTGTTGCTGAATTTGCAGTAATTGACTGCTGCTGCTGCCGAAGGCCATGATGCTGGATGAGCTCACGGGTGACACCCACCCAGGTGGGGTGGTGCTCCCTCAAAACCATATCACCACCCATGGCTTTGTGATTGAGTTCAGGTCCCACATGGCCTTAGCACAACATTTTCATCAGGAGGGACCACTGTGAATGTGGTTGTCCAATGCATTTTTGACACGTTTTTAGACTTGCTGATTAGGAATGTAAATTATTTATTTAAAGACATCATCTCATTTGTTTATGGGAATGTTTACTATTTTCACATATTACTCATGAAAAACCTTGCCAAAGACATTGTCTAACCAGGTGTCAGTTTGGTTGTAGTAAGTCATGTGGTGGAACTGCTATTTCTACCTCATCCCAATGTCTCTGCTTTTTAGTGCGATACCTTTGTCTTTAAAGAATAAGGCACCGTGATCTTTAATGATCCTGTAGAAAAGCTTGTCACCCATTTCTAATGAAAACCGAAGACATGAGTAACAAAAAGGGGCATAAAATTTTAACATAGGAAACCAGTTCTATTTTTCTGCAACAGGCTTCAGAGAGTTTTAGTTGGCAAAAAATATAACGCTGCTGGATTATTAATTAACCATTTTGTAGCCCCTTTATATCATTCCGACTGAACTTGACATCAAGTTCACAAATGCCTATATAGCAATTTAGTTTTCTCAATGCTACTAAAGTCCCTTTTCAAGGTTATTGTGCATTAAATATCCAGAGTAGAGAGGGACCCAGAGGCATAGTACTAGAGAAAGTGTTCATTTCTGCACCAGAAGATGGCTCAGCCAGTGAAGGCACTTGCCACATAAACATGAAGATTGAGTTTGGTTCCCAGAACCCATGTAAAGCTGAAAGGTTAGAACTGACAAAATTTTCTGTCCTCTGAACTCCACATATGAGCCATGACACATGCCCCACCCCAACACACACGCACACACACACACACACACACACACACACACACACACACACACACACGCATACAAACACACATAACCATATATACACACACCACCACCAGCAGCAACAATGGCGTCAACAACAACATCAGAGGCTGGAGAGATAGCTTGGCGCTTTGATCATGTGTTGCTCTTGCAGTGGACCTGGACTCAATTTCCAGTACTCGCATGGCAGTTTACAACTGACTGTAACTCAAGTTGCAGGGTATCTAATATTTGCTTCTTGCTCCCCAGGCAACAAGTTTATACTTGAATGTGCATCTCTATATACATACATACATACATACATACATACATACATACATACCATATATGCATGCAATAAAATGCACACACACACACACACATACACACACACACACAAGATAAAAAACCTCTCAATGACAGTAGTGTAATTTCTTAGTTTGCAGAGTATTGCATAAAATCGAGGCTTTAGTGAATAGACTAAATGAAAAGATTTGAGTGATCAATCTGTAGACTTAAGGACTAGATGGCTCACTCTTTTCTGACAAGGATTTATGCTTCATTTATTCTACTTGGGTATTAGAAAAGATGAATATTTGGATGATACTCAAATAAGTTTATATATTCATTATTCAAACTATGGTAAGTCAAACAAACATGAGCTAGATGGCTTATTTCAAATGTAGGACACCATCACTGTAAAGTGACAAAATGCCTTCAAGGGACCAGTGGAGTATATTGATCTTAAATTGCGTTTACCATTTTCAAGACTTAATCTTTCATTACAGTCACAGAAGAACTACAGTTGTGCAGACATTTACGTGAGAGACAGGCAATGACTTGTTTTTAGCTTAGTGATTCATAACTTAGATTTCTTGAAGGAGTGTGTTATAATACACTTTCCAAACATATCTCATCCTGACTCTATCTTTTTTTATTAGGACAATTTGACAGAATCCCAGATGAACTAATTGAATATAAGTTGCATAAAATACATTTGTATAATGTATATCAATATATTGTTCTTGTCCTGTCCACTTGAAAGTTCAAAAAATGTTAGCTGGATCAGAGAGGGTAGCACAAGCTTGTAATCTCAGCAACTTGGGGGCTGACAGAAGAGGATCCCAAGGTCAAGATCTGGTTGTGTAGATTAATGGGGAAAAGTATCAAATATTAAGTAAAGAGAAAGTTGAGGTTAAGACTCACAGAGAATATCAGACATGAACACATACCTAGACTAAAATAACCTGAATCACGAGTCTCTCTCTCTCTCTCTCTCTCACTCTCACACACACACACACACACACACGTATGCACATCCATGCACAGGCACATACCCACAAGCACACATACACATGCACACGACTGGATTAAATCACATGAATCACAAGTTATAAACACACACAAAAGCATACACAAGCACACACACACACAAGCACACCCACACATATGCACACAACTGGAATAAAACAAACGCACACATGTACACTAGGGGAGGGGGAGCAGAGAGAGAATCATAAAGAATGTAATTGTCTTCCGATACTCATAATCTGGTATACAAATAAAATTTTAGGGATTGAGTTATATATTTATAAATATTTTATATATTTTTTTATTTTAGTGCCATCAAAACAGCCTGTAGTAACAGGTAAGAAAACATGAGATTATAAATGCATATTTGGAAAAAATGGTGGTGTCTTAACTATAACAGATAATATCTGTATCAGATTGAAGTCTTTGATCTTATGGACTGAGTGATGTTAGATTTTGGTATCTATGCTTCTGCCTTCCCTCTTCTTGTCCTTTCCCAAATAGTAATAACGATGCATTAATTCCCTTTCAGAACAGACTTCACACAGAACTGGCTATGTTCATGTGAATATGTGAACGAAAGTAACACAAGATATCTGTTTTACCATAAAAAGCAAAGTGATTGCTCTCAATGCACCACCACCACTACTAGGCTATACATGATGACTTTCATACAGCCACGTTGTTGAGATGGTGCACCAATAATTTTTAACCTTACCTGAGATACCCCAGACTCCTTACCTCCACTCTTTCTATTTCATTAGGAGCTACAGCTCTTTTGGAAAGTGCTAGAACTGAATTCATGACAGCTGGAGATGACCAACCCATGATGTGGGAATGAGCATGAATACTGGCTGAAATTCCTCTGACATATCTGGGCCATTCCAGTGACCTATCTAGAAGTAGTTTTCCTGCAAAATCCTGTAGTTACTCAGTGACTGTGCATCTTAGGGAAAAATAAATCCTCATTTTGACACTTAATATTTGTAAGAATAAACCAATAGCCTTTATTGAAATAGAATGGGTGGTCCAATTGTTCTGCAGAATTTTTCCTATATATAAAAATATTCATGAGATCTCTATTCTGAATTAGAAATAACATAAATAAGCTTTAGAAACATTCCTATACAAAGGTTTCTATGTCCCCAAAGCAATACAAATAATGAGTATGTTCTTGATATTTAAAATTCTCAGCATACCTACTAACTCATTGCATTTTACTTCTGGGCAGTAAGTAAATGTTTATGGGAGAAAGCTACTTGCCTCTCTCTTGTAGACTGTTAGGAATACCGTCTCAAGTTGAGAATCCGATCCCTTTGATTGCTTTGGAATGGAATAGTCAGTGGAGAATACACCCCATTGCAGGTGGGAGAGAAAGGGGACTAGGTAGGACTCTGTAGAGTTCTGAAGAGTAAGTCTTCCAGAAACCAACGAAAGCTACAGTGGTAATTCCTGTCCCATTTGGGTTTCAGGCACCACAGAACTTATCCCTGCCACAACTCTTGCCCCACACATTTCTAACACAGATGAGACAGCAATATGACATGAGTATTCTATGTGCCCTTCCACCAGTGGATGCTTCCTTTGATTTATTCAAAGAGGACTACAGGATGTTTTTTGTTGCCCTTAAATATTTACCAATAATCTATTTCATCGTTTGTTTTCTCAGTGGCCACAACTTCCCTCCAAGTCAACGAAACAGTAAAATATGAAGTAGCCACAGAACATGGGCTTATACTTTCCCTCCTAGTAACTCATTGAAATCTTCTGAAAATACACTATTTATTAAGCTTTAGTGATAAGAAAATGACGGAGAAAAAAATTGTATTGCGTCCTTTATCTTCCAAAGCTCACAAAGGCATCTGCTCCATCAGTGATTCTTAACTTGTGGTTTGTGATCCCTTTGATAAATGTCTCTCTCCAAAAATATTTGCACTCTAATTCATAACAGCAGAAAATTACAGTCATGAAATAGTGCTGAAATCATTTATTGGTTATGGATTACTAAAACACGAGAAACGGCACTAAAGGGTGCAGGAAGGTTGAGAGCCATTGTGCTAGATGATAATCAGTCTAAACTAATGACCACACACATTCAAAGCAAATGGCTGAGAACTGTCTCAGTTGACTTCACAGAGAATCATTGCATAGCACAGCTTCTAGCATGACAAGTCTCAGGAGTGACTTTGTGGAGCTGCAGTTCTTATCAACTGCTAGGCACATACATAGTTGAAGTCATGAGCAAAGATTGCGTTCCACTGCAATCTCTTTGGAAACTAAAGAACCAGTGGAATCTAATACACGGAATTATGGAAATACACCTCAGATGTAAGCATTGCATTTTCATAACAGTACAGTGCACACTTTTCTAGACCACTGTCTTTACTCCTTTGCTTTCTCTCTCAGAGGCTACAACTTCCTCAGGAGGCAATGCCACTACTCAGGGAGTTCTAATAGGTGAGCTGTTATTCTGTGATTTTTCTTTAAAAAAAAAATCAGGTCCCTCTTCAGATGGCAAACATGAGTGAGAAGGTTAGCTGAGGAAAGGGAGGCATTTTCCCTTTGGATCCAGCCTGCAGGCTTGCCTAAGAATTCCCTGACAACCATGGATTTGTAGAGACTAAGCCTTATAGGGTTGAGAGTGCCACCCTATTGGCTGGTGTCTATATATCAGGACCAAAAATATTACATAAAATTTACTTTTTCCTCTCAAAAAAGTACATACTAACCGTGAACTCTCCAGGTTTCTCGTGGCTTTCATTCCCTTCTGGTTACCAGCTGCCACAGTGAGTGCCATGTTGGGAGAGACATCCTTGAGTATTCTGCTCATGAGTGCAGCCCAAGGATGAAGACAGAACTACACAAAGAAGATGCCCAAATGATTTTAATGGGATGAAAAAATGTATCACTTTGCAGCCTTTTCCTTATTTAAACCATACCACAGTGGTTTCACCTGGAGAGGCTGCAGCTCTCAGAGTTTGAAGTTGGACAAGATGATTACACATTATTTGAGAATTTCAGAGTCAAGGAATTTCCACAGCTGAAATAAAAGCATTCTAATGGACTGTACACAAATAATTGAAATTCAGAAAGACATTCCATTTCTTCTTTGCACATCTGTCATAACAAGCACACATGCCTTATCAGGTGAGGGAGAATTCAGCTTTCACTCTATGACGAGGGAACGCCAGTGATTCATGGGAAGGAGCAAAACGTGAGATCGTTCATTCCTTCAGAGGCAGTGGTTTGACAAAAGACCCTCTGATGGGTCAGATCCACCTAGCTTCTTTAATACTGTTAATGCTCTATTGGTCCTCTCAGGAAGCAACAGTTATACGTATGACTTCCCATACAAATAGATATCTAAGCTCATAATATTGTTAGGTTGTCTACTCTGATAACACATCAACACAATTCTTCCCTGACCAAATTCTTGACCCTCACCATTCTTCACTTTTCTTCTCTAGAGGCTACAACTTCAACAAATAATAGTGGCTCTGATGGGAACACAACCACAGCAGGTGAGGCCTGGAAGCTCCCACAGCTAGGTGTGGGCTTTACAATTTGTCTAACATGCTTGCTAGGTAATAGATATGCCTTCCCGCAGAGTAGATTGTAGTACTTCAGCTATTTTCCTTTTTAGCTGAACCTATTCTGCAAAATTCCTCTTAGCAGCAACTGGTCTCACAGCCATCCAAAAGATGGGCTCTTTGTACAATTAGCATGAGAATTGTCTCAGACATCACACACACAGCTAAACTGTTAGAGAAAGAAGAAACAATTTGAAGTCTGGAAGGCGTCCTATCCTATCCAAAAGTTTTGGGATTTATTTGTTTATTTTGTTTGTATTTTTGAGACAAAATCTCACTGTGCCTAGAACTAATTATGTAAACCAGTCTGTACTAGAACTCCTGGCAAATTGCCTGTCTTGATCTCTGCCTCCAGAGCGTTGGTGTTACAGGCATGTGCCATCACACCTGGCTTATATGATTTTTTTTCCTAAGCAATATATTAAGATTTGGCTCATGTTCATGGCACAGTCAGAAATATTTTTTCTGTTTCTTATCCCACGATAGGTATCACGGCAGCATCAAGAGGCCAGGCACTTAGAATAGTGTCAGTTGCACTTGGGAGAAAGCCACCTTGTTCTCTATCCCGTCATAGATGGAATTTCAGGATGGTGGGCTTCAGACAGGAGCATTGCCATCTTGACCACTTCATTGATGTAGGTCATTGGGCAGATATAGGACTCTATGAGGAAGCTGTGAGGAGGACCTTGGGAAGATCCACCCTCAGGTTCTTCTCTAGGCAGGTCTGTGGGACAGAAACCTCAATCAGTGTGATGATTTGAGGTCCTTTGTTTATTTGGCCAGCACTGGGGTTGGACCCGGAAGTCACACAGGTGAGCTAATAAGCTGCCAGGACATTTTCAGTGGCTCCCTCTATGGGAGTGATTCCTGTTCCATTGCCCCCAAGCACAGGGGAACTGCTGTAGCTTTTCCAGTCACCTAGCTTGACTTCACCCCTCTTAGAAGCCACCACCACGCTGGGAGAAAGCGGGACCCCAAAGTGGAAGCAATCACAGGCATCAGGTGCACTATCTAGGAACTTCTTAAAACCTTTCAAAATTTCTAGTTTCTGATATTTGTCAAGCTATTAGGATGTAGGACAAAAGTATATCAGATGTCCAATATTTGGTATCAATAAGTGCCATTGAAACTCGTTAGCATTTCTTAGGTTTGTGCCTCAATGACCAATCAATAGAACACCATGGGAAGCCCTTCCTGAAAGTCATGTGGCTGATCTGGCCAAAAGCTTCTTTCCTAGGACTAAACTCCGCCAAAATGGCTATACTAGGAGATGTCTTCTGCAAATTTACCAAAGGAGCAATATGTCCTATGGAAACATCTAGATTGTTCTAAAACTACAAAGATACAGATATAAGTTTATTACTGGATAAAGAAAATGAAGGTTTTTATTTCTTTAGATGTCAGAGCCTGCCATCAGGGTGAAGATTCTGTTAGGTTTGCCTGGAAAACCTATTACAATATAGGCTCCTCAGGAAATGCCTCCGATTAATGTGGTATGATGCTTGTGAGTAAGCAGGGATAGTGCATATTTATTGAAAAAATCAAATAATTGGGATATGGGAAAATTATTTAATCCAGGAACAGAAAGACCAATGAAAGAATTATTCGAAGAATCGCCAAGTTGACCAAACAGATTCTGAATGGCACCTCTCAGAGCCGCCCAGAGCACAATCCTGAATGAAAGCTCTTGCTGTACACCTTGGTTGTGTCAGTGCAGAACACACTTTATGTTGACCTCACGCTTTCTCATCCCAGGGTCCACCAGTGCACCTGTGAGTGTGACTAAGGAATCTGGAAGTTCCAGCCAAGGTAAGCAAACCGTTCTGAGAGGAGGGTACACGGCTTTACCTAGGTGACAATGTCACACATTGCCTTTCCAATGTCCCATCTTTCATCTCTTTCTTTCAGAAGCCACAAGTTCCACAGGAGTCAGTGGAACCAATGCCACAGTAGGCAACACAGGTGGGAGTGAATGCCAGGTGTATGCTTTCTGCGTGATGAAAAATGACAATTATATTTTGTTTCTTCATAATAAGGAAAGTGATCTTTTAGTAGCTCTGAGGAAGATCAATGTCTCCATTTGTGACTTGGCTTGGAGTCAATTTAGGCAGATTTTAGGGGTCCTCACATAGGTGTTTCTCTGTAAACTAGAGTGGAAGGCACAGTCAGTTTTCTTCCATTTGTCATTTCAGAAATAACTACATCAGCTGGAGAAAATACAAGCTCAGAGAGTTCTGTTTCAGGTAAACAGAAGGCCAAGATGAATAAAAAAATTACCACAATATTAATAGATTCCTTGAGCAGAAATCAGATGATGGCTATTCTCTTTGGACAGTGGTTCTCAACTTGTAAGCCTTGACCTCTTTGGGGGTTCAATGACTCTTTCACAGGGATCACATATCAGATAACCCACATGTTAGATATTTACATTATGATTGGCAACAGTAGCAGAGTTACAGTTATAAAGTAGCAACGAAATAATTTGATGGTTGGGGGTCACCACAACATGCAGAACCGTCATAGAGTTCGTGGCATTAAGAAGTTGGAGAACCACTATTTTAGGATGATATTGGAGCTTTACTTTGATCATTAACCCTTCCCACTTTGTGTCAGACACCAGGGGGCTCTTGCATGAATATATTCTGCATCTGGTGGTTCCAACGGAGGGAAACCAATGACTTGACAAGAGGAGTTTAGTAATGGGATACCACAAATGCACAGCAAACTTCTACCAGTCATGGTTCTGAACTTCTTGGCTTTTCTTTGTCCACTGGGAGGCAATGACTTATTTGTAAAGTGGCCAAACTTCTGATGCTGAAATTCAGCTAGATGACTTTACCCTTTGCTTTACATTGTCTGATATGATGTATTTGGGAGAATTTTTGCCTAGCTCTATCTTGGAGCACAAATTGCCTGCATGATAACACACTACTCTGTGTGAGCTGCCCTTTATGTATTTAGAGTAAATGGTATAACAAGGATCATGAATAACACATCAGTAGAAGCAAGAAAAATGACTCAAGAAACCCATATACTTATTCTAAACACAATCCTAATTTTAGGTTTGAGGGAATCATAGATTAGACCCATCTTCCTGTGATTTCAGTCACCACAGGAGTGACTCCTGGTACAACTATAACCCCTGGGAGTTCCCGCACTCATGAGTCATAAATACAATTGGGGAAATTTGTCTCCAAACTTCAGAGGCTTCGACCTTTCCTAGGGAAAGTGTGTAAAGTCACAGGGCTGCACACGTTCCAAATGTTCATGTTCCAAGCTCTGTCCAATCTCTGTTCAGAGGCTACAACTTTTACAGATGTTGGAAAATACCCTGGAGTTAGAACAGCCACTAGTGAGTGACTCCTGTTTCAGCCTTTAGGGTGGATGGTGGCTCAACAGGGTCTGTAGTAGACTGCAGTTGGGAGCAGCTAGTCTCTGTAGTCAATGGCAGATGAGAGAAAAATGCACAGAAATAGGGTTTTCTGCTTCTTTTGACAAAATACACATGGTCTTTTCTTCTGTGGTGCTTTGACTTTCTTCAACAAAATCTCAAGGGGTTGGGGATTTAGCTCAGTGGTAGAGCGCTTGCCTAGCAAGCGCAAGGCCCTGGGTTCAGTCCCCAGCTCCAGAAAAAAAGAAAAAAAAAGAAAAAAACAAAAACAAAATCTCAAGTGAACCAAGCTTGGTCCTTTTCCTTCAGACTGTTACCTTCTCTCTTAGACACAATTTTAGGGAGCTAAGAAAGACGTGCTGCTCTTTATGTAGTGTTTTATCCGTCTTGCTGTCTAGGTGTTACCTCAGGTTCAGCTGCAGTTTCCAGAGACCTAGAGAATCCAGTTCCGGTGAACAGAGATGTTTAATTTAGCCACTGTCATGTTGTTGTGGGTTTTTTCTTGTGGATAAATTCTCAAGAAATTAAAATGACTTATATTAATCCCTCAGGAGTCCCCACAGAAGCATCAGTCAACCAAAGCACAGGAGGAAATACAGGTGAGCCTAGGACATGAACCCATAGCAAAAGAATGAGGATTTATAAGAAAACAGGGTTTTTCCCTTCTGGATAAGTAGGGTCCCTTATCAAAGATAAGCAATGGGAATTTGTCCAAATCCATTCTATTTTTTGGACAGGGTAAACGTTGCTATGGTTTCTCAGTCTGGAACTGGAGCACCAACAAATGAACCTTGGCTGTATTGCCCTTCAGAGCTCTCTGTGGCTTTATTCCTAAGTAGCTAAATTGAGATTTTCTGGGAAGGAAACAGGCCAGAATTGAGGCCTGGGAGAATGGGAAACTTCCTTTTATCATACAGTTTAGAAGTCCCTTGAGCACAAAGACTTTCACCTGACACTTCTTAAGACATAGCATGCAGCCGAGAGCTCTATGTTTTTAAATAGGGTCTCACTGGGTACCACATACTGGTCTCAGACTTTTAGTCCTATCTTAGTCCTTCAAGCTCTGGGATTCCTGGCTGTGCCACCATGCCTGACAGTCTGAGATTCCCAAAAAGAAAGTTATGGAGGGTGCTGATACTGGAATCAGTTATATTTCATTTTCTTTGCAGATTCCACCTCGGTACCACCTGGAGTCACAACCAACCCCAGCACATCCCAGCAAGGTAACACGGAGAGACCCAGTGGAGTCCAATGAACCCTGTGAAGTTGATCTCTTCCACATGGGGTCCTCCTTGCCCGTGAATCTGCCATAACTGAATTGAACTCACAGGGACGTGATCTGAACTCTTATTAGTGTGAGTAAAACATTGAATTGTCACCCTTTTTGCCCTAGCAACTGCTGCAAATGCAACAGAAAGTCAAGACACCGAGAATAAAACAGGTTAGTATGAGAAGACCTCCACTTACTTCATGGTCTACTGGCATTTCCTGTACTTAAGATGTGATGGGTTCTACAGCATACACAGAAAGCAAAAGCATCAGGAAGAGACAGTGATCGCCATGCTGCAACCTTTTCAGTGGGGCATAGGGCATTATAGGCATAGATATTATTCTTATTGTTCATTTGTCGATCATTCAAAAATATACAGGAATATTGTGATTCTGTGGTTGATAGTCATGAGTAAAGGTTCCAGAATGGGAAGGGTTGAGTTTGAGACTGGCTAGGTGGACAGCAAATTTCGACTAAACATGAAATCCTACCAAACATAAAAGAGAGAGTTCAGGAATCAGCTACATGTTGGCATTGCAAGTATGAGGGTCAAGGATGAAGATTAGGAAATACAGAAGAGTTTATGAAAGATTTGAGTTCCATTATTTAAAGGTGACTTCACCCTTACACCAAATGAGACCCCCCTCTGAGTTTTATCAGGAGAATGACATGGCCTGGAGAAAGTGGCTCTGGTATCAGTATTGAGATTAAAAGATTATTCTGGTTTTATATATAATGATATTATATATATTCTGTAAATAATAAGATATATAAGAATAAGATATATAGATATAGATATATATCTTAGATTGCCTTAACAAAGACAAGAGCCATTTGACCCTCCAAATTTTCACATATTTTACAATTTTATTACCAATTTTTGGTAATGGTTTTTGGGGTTGCCTTAAGTAAACATGTAGAAATTTTAAGTTTATTTTAAGTCCATCCATCCTAGGCCAGTTTATTTTTTCTTTTGGCACGGTAGGATAACAACACAAATTTGACCCTGAGCCATTTTGAATTAGAATTTGAAATTAAAATTTTGTAAATATGTCCAGCCCATATCCATGAAGTAGAGAAACTCAATGGGTTCCATGCACATCATCTGCTTAAAGTATCTGGGAGGGATGGGACAAAATGAATGCATTTCAAGAAGTAGAAGAGAGGATAAATGTTCTTAAGATCAAAACTATGTTACTAAAATTATATCCCCATGTCATGAAACCATCCCTTTTCTTTATTCATGGGCCTAACTCATCGGAAGTCTTTCCCAAGAAAAATTTCAATGGAACTTTATTTTTATTTTCTATGTTAAATGTTGAGTTCTACATGAAACACCTTACAACAGTAGGATGTCAAATGCCATAAACGGTACCGAGTAGGAAGACAGGTGGTCTATGTGAGCCTTGCTGTGTAGACAATTGTTTCAGCTTTATAGGTATCAATAGGGTAAATGCATTTACTCCAACACCGTGACACCATTCCAAACACTTCAGAGGCTAACAGGTTTTCTGTTTTCACAGTGTGTCCAAGCACGCTGCCACCAGCCCCAGGTGAGTGCACCCGACTCCAGAGTAGCACTGTATTGACTCTTCTTCTTGTACATTGACTTCTGTATTTGAAGTCACTCTGGCACATGACAGACCACAGAATGTTTCAGAATAAACTAAGGGCAGGAAACTTGATTTGACTTGTCAAACAATGCATAATAGTTATTTTTCTTGTCCACGAACATGCAGCCAAGCAATGCACGTCAGTTCTCCTGCTAGCTCTTTCCTAAAATTAACTGTCTTGATCAAAGGTAGTTAATGGTACTGCTCCTGTAATGGTGATCAGTTAACAAACTACAATACAACTTTTGGGATATTGTTCCAGGTGAAAATTGCAGGCGTGCCTGAGTTTAATAACTTCTGAGAACTTTATTGAATTTCCACTACTTTTAAGATAATATGATGTATTTGCAGTGACTAATCAATAAAGAAATAGTTTTCACTTTATTTAGTGGGAAAGGAAAATTTTTAAAAATACAGTTTTCAGATATGACAGACAATAACGTTCACAATAAGAAGTAAATACACATTCTATGGAGAATGTAAGTTGTAGAATGAAGTTTTATGGCGATAAGTAGACTATTAGAGGGCTGAGCTGAGTGAGAAGTAGCTTTATTATGGGAGACTTGAGACCCAGAAAAAAAAAGGTATGTATTTTAAAGGATGACTGGCATCTAAAATAGGAACAATTAGATAATTAGGCATTCGGAGAATTGCTGTAGCTGTAATGTAAAGAACTGATTGGACCAGAAAGGAATCTCTGTTGCTATACAGAGGATGTCGAGGTGGATTAGCCAAGAATAATGAAATATTTGAAGTGAGGGCAAGAGAGAGGGATGTATAGGTACTTTGGATGACAGACCATAGTTAATGAGCAGAGCTCCTAAGAGCAATTTAATCTAGAAGAGGAGTCTGTGCCCGAGGCAAGAAGACACAGTCTGTTTGATCCGTTTGTAATGGAGGTTCTTGCAGATCTGTAGTTGTAGGGCTAGAGCAGTGTCCTTGCTCATGAGTGTCTGTCAATGGTCTCAGATGCCTTAGAAGTCTGAGAGCCTTCCTCAGTGTTGCACGTCAACAACTTTTTGATGCGAAAAAGTCCCATCCAAAGACTAGAGACAAAAAAAGAGGAGTAAGGAGAGCTTTTCTTATGGATAGAGTTTTCTGAGCATTAAATTTAAAGAAAAATTAAAATTTTTTTGCATGTGAAAGTTATGTCACCTATGCCACAGAATTCAAATGATTGATATAAGGAATGTGGATCTTTGGATTTGCCAATGATAATATATTAGTACTTATTGGATTATAGAGACAGGAAGCAGTTTATATAATATTCTAGTTAGTGAACACACACACACACACACACACACACACACACACACACACAAAGCATTTTGCTGGAAGCAGGTAGGTGTGATTTATCCAACCTTGAACACAATATCTCTATAAATACACCTTTGAAATCCAGATGCCAATCACAATTATCTATAAATAGCAAGTGGTCGTAATTTGCGAACATTAACTGGCATTTATCACTTTATGTTAACAGCGTGTTATGGTCCACTGGGAGAAGAGAAATCCGTAAGCACACAATTCTGTTCTGTCTTAATCTAAATTTCCTTTCTGCATCTTTGTGGAGGAAATTCTAAACATGGTTTCTATCTGCAGCCTGGAGACGAATGGATATCAAATTGTCATCAGTGTGCCTGTACGGAAGCACAGGCCGTAGATTGCAAGCCTAAAGAGTGTCCTTCTCCACCCACATGCAAAGCTGGAGAGAAATTAGTCAAGTTCAAATCCAATGACTCCTGCTGTGAGATTGGCCACTGTGGTATGTGTCTGTCACACAACCAAATCCATACATTGCTTGACCATTTAGACATTCAAGGGCTATTTTGAGCTAATATTGTCACGCGTGACATTAAAGAGATATTTTTGAGCTAATATGTCACACATGACATTAAAGACAACAGAGTTTGTACTTCTTTTTTATTTATTTATTTTTATTTCCCCACCCCTGAATTGGTACTGCTTAAAACTTATAATTGTAATAAAGAAAAACCCAAATCAAGAGATACTAACAGCAGCAATAGGATCAAAGTCAACGGTGCTATTTTAAGAAAAGCATAATTGGTTCATAAGTATGAGCTCATCTACAATTACTTCTTCATAAATAATAAAGGAGCACATTATATTTGTTTTTCAGAACCAAGAACATGTTTATTTAACAATACTGATTATTCGGTAAGGCTTTTTCCTCTCTCTTTTATTTATGTAATCATAAGAATAGATGCAGGGCTAAGCCACACCAGGGGGTTTTCAGCGTCTAATGTTTAAAACAAATGTTTTTCAACAACATTTTGCTAAAGTCGAAGGATAAGTTTCTCTTTGTCCACACGATTGACACAAAATGCTTCACATAAAAAGCAACTCGAGGTGCTCCTTCCGAAGGAGGTGGGGCTCTAGATCATTAAAGCAGCCAGCAGTCGATCTCTGAACGGAATTTCCCCAGGGTCCTGCCAGATGGAGAAGACATACTGCACAGCATTCGAATCGATGAACAGAGTTCAAGTGTAATTACAACTCGAAAGATCAGATGGCCAAACGGCCGGAAATCAAACAAGAAATCTCAAGGGCTCCGCCCACTAAGAGGCTTAGCCTCTATTGGGCTGGGTCTGCACCGCGGAGCTCACATTTACGGCAGAATGTCGGGCGATTCCCAAACTGATACGAATACACTTGGCTGGTGTTGCTGAATACATTAAACTCAAACTAAAATAGACAAAGGATGCTAGGGCGTGCGTGAGGCAGTTTTAACTGCACAGATCAAAGTTTCAGACTGAACTTTGCGGCATTCTGAGTCCAAACTTGGTGTGACTCTGGAAACCACAAAACACAAAGGGTAAAGTCAAAACGGGAAATCCCAATAATTTACATGAGGTAGAGTTGAAATAGTAAAATTTCAGTTCATTGGGGACTTTATCTTATGGCCTAAGGCCCTCAAACAGAGGTTTTCAACCTATGAGTTGCAAACCCTCAGGGGATAAAACAACCCTTTTACAGGGGTTGCATATCAGCTATTCTGCATATCAGATATTTATATTGTGATTCATGGCAGTAGCAAAATTACACTTATAAAGTAGCAATGAAGACAGCTTTATCATTGGGAGTTACCAAAACATTAAGAACTGTGTTAAAAGGTTGCAGCATTAGGAAGGTTGAGAGACGCTGGTCTAAATTAAACACTATTTTTCAGACTATACTTTGAATGTTGGGCAGAAATTAATTACAGAATAGTCCAAAGGGCTTTGACAAACATAGAAGTAAGCCATCTTGGGACTATTGATCCTAGCTCTACTTTAAAGATTTATTTATTTTTATTTATGCGTGTGAGTACTTTGTCTGTGTCTATGCGGGAATACCACTTGAGCTCCTGATACCTTCAAAGAGGGCAGAAGAGGGAACTGGACTTCCGAGAACTGAGGTATATGTAGATGGTGAGCCTCCACGTGGGTGCTGGGAACCCACTCTGGACCTCTGGAAGTGCTGCGAGTACTCGTAAGCACCGGGCTGTCTCTGCAGCCCCTATTAGTCCTCGCTGAAATTTCTGTGTATTATTAGAATATGAGTCCGTACCGTAGCACATGTGTGATGGCCATGGGTATCTTTTAGACATCGATTCTCTCTTCCTTCCATGGATTGCTAGGATCCAATTCAAGTTATCCATCCATTTTTGCACCAAGTGCTTTTTACATACTAAGACATTATCTTGTGGGCCCGTGAGTCTTAATTCAGTAAACCACTTTCCTTGAAGGATAGAGCACAATAATTGGTGAACTTCTTGTTTACCACAAAACATCCTTTCTTGAAGAATTTTCTTAGACATGTACCAGTCACTTTTGTGAGCTGTATTTTGAAGATTGAGAATCTCGATGCATTCTATGCTCCCAATGGAGAATTTTGATTTACTCCCTGAAGTTGAAGATACGCCAAGTACCTTCCCTTAACTGTTTACTTGACCACTGGAATGTGGAGCTTCACAGATACTAAAATCAGGAATTTCATTCATTCATTCATTCTCTTATTTTCTTAAACAGCTTTTAACTGGTAAGTAAAATTAACTCTCAAGGCAAATAACTTCTTTTCTCTCTTCCCCCACTTAACTTGCAGATTGGTTCATCCTTTGATGACCCTAACAACCCATGTCTGTCCTACACCTGCAGCACCACAGGCTTGGTGGCCGTGGTTCAGGATTGCCCAAAGCAAACATGGTGTGCAGAAGTAAGTCATGGTCTTAACATGTGAGGTCACCTCCCAAGCTCAACTCAGATCCTCCTCTCTCTCCTGCTTCCTGGGGAAAGTTGGTCTTTAGCCGAGACACATAAATTTGTAGTTAGTTTGATGAATATTTATACAAATCCATGTATCAAGAGACATGTGATTCTAGAAATGACAGCTTTTATTGAGTATATTCTTCAAACCAAGAAAGGCTTTTATTTTTCTAGCTCCATAAACTTAGTTTAATGCTATTCTAAAAGTAGGCTAGTACAAAAAAATGAGCTATTTTTGTATTTAATTTTGCATATGTGTTTACCTGCAAATGTGTATATGCACCATGTACACACTTTATACTCTCGGAGGTCAGAAGAAGGTGTTGAATTCCCTGAAAATGGAACGTGAATTATAGAGCCACCATGTAGACTCTAGGGACTGAATCTTGGTCTTCTTAGGTTTTAACTAAAATTTTAGACTTCTTAAAAACAACAGCAAGTGATGATGATGATGATGATGATGATGATGATGCACTCTGACCTATTGAGCCAAATCCCCCTTACTATTTTATGAACAAAAACCAAAAACCATCTTTTTAAATAAAAGCTCATGGGAGATTAATTATTTCCTATAAAAATTCAGAATCTCTAAAATGGCATGTCCCTGTACTATTTATAGTCCACACTAGTACACTATAGTATAGTGCCACAATCATCATTTCTCTGCCTCTGTATTTTAGTTTCTATTACTGTGGTGAATATCGTGATCAGAAGCAATTTGGAGAGGAATGGCCTTATTTACCTTGCATTCTCGGGGCACACTCCATCACTGGGGAAGTCAGGACAGGAGGAACTTAAGGCAGGAATCTGGAGGCAGGAGGTGGTACAGAGGCCATGGAAGGATGCTGCTTAATAGCTTTCTTCCCATGGCTTCACTAGACTGCTTTCTTATACATCCCAGGCCCACCAGCCCAGGGATGGTACTGCCTACAGTGAGTTGGGCCCTCCTATTTTAATCACTAATCAAGAAAAATTCCCATGAGCTTTCCTACTGGCCAATCTAGTTGGGACATTTTCTTAAAAATGAGGTTTATTTTCCTCATATAGTTATAGCTTGTGCCAACACATTCAGTACTGTTTTTAAGTTAATGTTCGGTATTAAGTTATAACTTTTCTTTCTGAACATAGTTAAAATTCTAATACCCTACCCCAATAGTTTATTTGGTTCTCACCTTAAGAGTTAGGAAGGTTTGAATTTGAGACAAAGTTTCAATGCAGATCTTGAGTAAGAGAGGCTGTATTGTGTTACAGAATTCTTCCTTTGAAGAAACTGAAGAATGATTTGTTTTCTCTCATATTTGCATATTTTTCTACCTTTTCTTCCTGTCATTGCAAAATCTCAGTCTAAAACACTCAGTCTGTTGTCTATGACCAAGCTCAACTCCTTCTGTACTTGCCTAGCCCTAGAGCTGACATCACCAGGCCTGTCTCATTCCATTTCCCCTTCCTTTGTATTGCTACTTTAGTATATTAAGAAATGTCATATGTCATTCAACATTAAATGTTTCAATCTTTTGTTCCTGCAGGAAGACAGAATCTATGAGTCAAATAAGTGTTGCTATAAATGTAAGTTAACTTCTGTATACGGAAAATGTGGTTATGAATGTTTCTTTAAGACAGAATGTGGATGGTTAATAGAAGGTCTACCAGTTGTAAAATACTTAAATGTAGGTCATACTGTAAGCTGTCAACCGATAGGCTTGCAAAGGGCGTTACAGTTACTTATTGTTAGTACATTGTAAAAATAATGACCAGCTATGTTTACAAGGGAATTTTTTTATTCCTGTGTAAAAACAACAGACTTCTTTTCTCTCCTAACACCAGCAATCTGTGTGGTTAATCTGTGTATTAGAACAAAAGGTTATGTGATCCACAATAAGAAAATGCTTGTCAGCAGTGTCCTATCCTCATCTCTCTGCTTTGACTGCCTTGTACCCTCTCTCTTTATTCTACTCATTACTTCTTTTTCTCATCCCCTGTCATGTAAGCATAGCAACGATCAACAATATCTATACTAGCACTAACCAGGTGCCCTTCACAGTGGGGGCTGAGAAAGACGGCTCCTCCCGTTGCATGGGGAAGAAGCTGATACACCTTTTCCCTTTGGTTAAGATAAAGGATGCCTAATGATTTTCAAAATGTTAAATCTCACTTCTTTGTCTGGTTTGTTCTCTGCTTTAGGTAAGAGTAACTGCAGGACTACTCCTGTGAATGTGACCATTAAGTACAACGGTTGTAGGAAGAGGATTGAGATGGCAAGATGTGTAGGAGACTGCAAAAGAACCGTCAAGTGAGTTTCCCTTTGGATGTGTATCATGCATTAACTCAGTTTGACATTTACAAGCTGCCTGATTAGGATACCATGAAAAAATATATAAACCCCTAAGTTCCAAGGACTAAAAGTAATCACTTTAGCAATGTTATTGTGAAGTTATTCTGAGGTCATTTTCTAAAGATGCTTATCCTGCTGTGACAATAAAGGGGACCTAATCAAAGAAATGCATTACTCAAATCACTTTAAAGTTGAATTTTAGAGTGGCATTATATGGTTATTTTAATATAAAATTTTACACATACATTAATTTGGTGAGAATAATTATAACTTGATATTGACTTAAAATCCTTTATTTACATTTTTGCACCCTAATGTTCCTACTGTGCAGCTACATCTCTTTCTTCTAATCTCATTTTCATCTCAAGTGCAGTTGTCACTGATCTACATCAGAATTTTTATAGTTGGAAAGGGTACAAGATCCAGAAAAAGAGCACACTAAAAGCAATTAAGCCCTTTAGGAAAGTCCATAGAATGCAAGTATTGATGTCAAGATATATAATGTTTGCAAATATTCTGAAGCATTTTTTACTGAATTTCTTCCTTTTAGGTACAATTATGAGACCTTCCAATTGGAGAATTCCTGCTCTTGCTGCCGTGAGGACGAATATGAGTTCAGGGAGATTGCACTTGACTGTTCTAATGGCAGCACCATCCCTTACAGATACAGGCACACTACAACCTGTTCATGTCTGGACCAATGTGAACATTCTACTGCCAGTTAATTCCTGCATTGCCTTTTCGGTTACTCTTATTTTAGAAGGCTAGAGAAATAGTCATTATGGATACGTAGGAGTATGTCTCATTCCAAAGGCGATGCTCACAATGAGGCTTTGTTGTTACTCTGTCATTGATACTGGCTGGAAAATAAATGCAATGGTACAAGGACTTGGGGAAGGTGTGGATTTGTTTACACCGTGTGAATTCTGCAAATAGCAGAGAATGCCACTCAATCATGACTCTCAGTGTCTCCTAGCCAGTGCTCTGCTTCATTCCCTCCCTCCCCTCACTACTTAATGACAATATACTCTCCCTTCCTTTCATGTCCTTGTCCCAGCTACACCACCACTCTTCCTGTGCCACATCGCACTCTCCCGGGACATCATGACTTCCTAATAGGTCTCAAGTGTTTCATATCATTTCTACTCTTGCTTCCCCATGCATTTTTCTAGCTGTTCCCACACCAGTTTAAATCTATATCCAGGCCTTTGTGAACAGCTTCATTCTGTGGACTCCAACTTTTACAACTGAATCTTATTCTTCCTTTCATTCTACTCGGGTATGAATATATTGTATCAACATAGACATGCACACCAAGGAATGTCTATCTTATTCCAAGCACCTTGACATCACTGTCTTTTAGAGGTTATGGGTCATTATCTATAAATTGCTAATGTTAAACTGTAGGAAACCTGAAAAAACTCAGCAGACATAAAAGTTCATTTCTCCCTCATGCACAGGGGTGAATGGGTTGAATATGTGTAGCATTCTCCTCTTCCTTTTCCTCTTCCTCTTCTTCCTTCTTTCTTTCTTGTTCTATCATTTTCAACTTGCCTCTTTATTCTTCTACCTTGATGGCCCACAAGGATCCCCTCTATTCCCTAGTATCTCAATTTTAATCCAATAAACAAGAGAGAGGAATGGGAGGAGGGAAGCGATTGCTATTTTTTCCTTTGAGGGTAAGATGCAGACGTTATAAACATTCTTTCATGAACACCTGAGTCAGCAAAATACAGAGTCAATGCTTCCTGTGGAATCATATATAATGATTCTAATTGAAGGTCTAACGTTTAGTACTTTTGTAAAACTATTCAACTAGGAACTTTACCCCAACGTCCAGTTCAGTAGATGAGAAATCAGTCAAATTAATAAATGCAAGCAAGTCGTTGGAACTAGCTAGGACAATTGCAACTTAAATCATTGTTAAAGTCCAATTAGTATTAGAGTGCTATGATGTATTCCTATACACTCTTCCCCAAATAACATATTTATCTCATACATGTTGAAAATACACCAAAGAGCATTTTTGGCTTTTATGATCTTTGGGGATTGCCTCATTGATGGGTTCTCCCTTTGTGGGAAAAGAGTAGCACCCAGGGATTGATGGGTGTCAGTACAAAGGACCATTTCTCTAATCACAAGTGGAGTCCATGGCCTCCCGGCTGGCAGCTGCCTCCACTGAGAAATACAGTGCCTTGATTTCTTTCTCCGTTCAGGCTGCTCCCTTCTTGCATGAATCTGCTTTCCAAGAGCATTTTGAATAAAGTCATCTTGTAAGAATCTCAACTGTAGTGTCTTCTCTACGGTATCTTAACCTGGATTGTATATGCATCGTTCCCTAGAGCTCCTCAAGGGCTGTGTCCCTGAAGTCTGAAGGTCGATTGTGGAAAGACGCAGGCATTGGCCCACTCTGTCCTTGCCAGTCTTTGATGACAGCAATGAACTACAGGAGAAGCCCTCCTCCACTACAGTATCTTGTCCTCTTCCCCTTGCTTCCCTTAAACAATACGCAGTTTTCAGTGTGTGAAACACACAGCTTTAATGTTCGGAGATCACAAGATTCATGAGAGAAGTAAATCATTAAAACTCAAATTCTAAAATTACGTTCTGTTAATGCACCCATGGAACTATTTCTGTCTACTTTAAGGTCTTTCTCTCCACCTTTAACTACACCAACATTACCAACCCCTCGTTATCAGTATCTGTGCACATCAAAGTCTTATGCTCACCTCAAATTACAGTTGCCTCTAGGGCCTATTTGTTCACCATTAGTTTTCTAAATTATAATTGTTTTCTAAAGGAAAATTTGGATCTATGTTTAATAACTCTAATATCTAGGGGAGGAACTAGCATAGCGTTGGCAATAAACAATCTTATTGAAAGTTGGTGGTGAAACCTAACAAGGAGAGCAGACAATAAATTCAATGATGTATACTTTGTTCTTTAAACCAATGACATATATACCTGTGGGTTCATATTGAGGATTAGAACTAACAACAATAGATCATTTTATCAAAATCTCTGCTCACAGAAAACTGTTCATGGAAAATTGCACGCAGCCTGACTATTCCTTACATGCTAAACTAGATCCTTGCAGCAAATAAAATGTAGATGAAATAATATTGACCACGATGGCTGAGAAAGATTGCTCAGTGGTCACTATCCCCACAGAGACATCCATCTAAACAGTCATTAATGCACAAGATACATCACTAAGAAAATAAGCAAAAAGACAGCTTTATTGAGAGAGAGAGAGAGAGAGAGAGAGAGAGAGAGAGAGAGAGAGATCATTGTATTAAGCAGGAAATAAAGGGTTGCCTACATTACCTACTGTCAGAATCAAACTGCCTGGAGAAAAACATACTTCCTTTGGGAGGAGAAGAGGTACTAAATGCTGGAGAGATGGCTCAGTGATTAAGAGCACCAGCTGCTCTTCCAGAGGTCCCGAGTTCAAGCCCCAGCAACTACATGGTGGCTCAAAACCATCTGTAATGGGATCTAATGCCCTCTTCTGGCATGCAGATATACATGCAGAAGAACACTCATACATAAAATCAATAAATAAATTTTTAAAAATAAATTATATTCATTACTTGCCTATCACTGTGTGAAAACAGCACAAGCAAATTAATTTATGGGAGGAAGTGTTTCTTTGGAGTTTACAGTTCGAGAGAGGTAATCACCCATTACTCCCTCAGCAGAGAAATGTGGCAGCCATTAGGCATGGCCGCTAGTGAAGGTAGCTGGCACATCACATCTTACTCTGCATCTAGAAAGCAAAGAACAAATAGACTGGAGTGTGGTTTTAAATTCTCAAAGCTCACCCACAGTGGCCTCCTTCCCCAACAAGTCTACCTCCTGGGCCTCTCTAAACAGCACCACTAAATGAGGAGCAGGCATTAAAATATCCAAGACTTTAGGGATATTATCAATCAATCCTCATAAATAAAGGACTTAAGCTTAAAATCTAACACCAACCCTGCCAGGCTGAACCATGGTGTCAGAAAATGGCCCTAGTCCATCATTCTAAGCTGTTTCCCCCAAGGAGTGAGACACTGGAAGGTCAAGAGTAGGTGACCAAAGGGCTTCCCTACCAAAATTCTTCCAACACCAGCAGAGAGCAGAGAGCAGGATTCTAGCTACAAAGAGGCAGAGCATAAAAGATAATGGAGGACTTTGTCAGAGCATCAGGGGGAATCCTATATCCTGGTGGGACAGCCTGAGTTCTGGCTTGCATCACTGCATCACCGGAGTAGACTTGAGGCACACTGACACGGTGTAGGTCCTTTTGGCCGAGGTAGAGTCCAGCTTAATGTCACTCCAACTTGGGTAGCATTGTTATTTTCCTAATAGGGCTCAGAGATGAGGTTCCTTGATCTGCTCTGTCATCCTGTAGCCTGGAGGAGAATTTGAGCTTTAGTCTGTGTTACTGCCAGCTGCATGACAGGTCTGGGCCCTTCCCTGAGATTATGAAGATCCTAGGGCTACAAGAGGCAGGTGTGAGAGCATCATCAGCCTTGATGATGATGGTCTTCAGTGATATTAACCAAGTTCTGGGCAGCATGATGTGGAGCAAAGTAGCATGTAAGGAATGTAGGTTGGGAGAGTAAGCATAGAACTTTGCTTTGGAACTTGTAATAAGACAAAGTGAAATGCAAGCCTACGCATAGAGAGAGCCTCTGGATTTCAGATGCAGAGATACAGCCTCAGTCTATCACATTTGTGTTCTTGTTCAGCAACACCTGTAGCTGGCTAGGTACAACAGATGTAGCCTATGGATTCTCTACTCCATAGGCAGGGTAGAGTGGTGTGAGCCTTTGTGCTGGGGTTGGTCTGGTGCTGCTATGTATTTCAAATGCTAAATACTGGACCCCAAGATCTGGTTGCCCCATGATGAGCAAATTCTCACATTCTCACACACAGAAGCTTTTGTGTAGGGAGGGGGAAGATAAATAACAGAAGGAGGATAAAATAACAGCAAAAATATCTGAAAGAGTCATGGGGAATCATACCACTAGCTATGTACCTAAGAATACTTATGGTGCAATCAAGTCACTATACAAAATGTACATGTATAGTTTAAAAGAAATTTCCTCATTTGGGCTGGCAAGGTATTCTCCAAGAACCAAATATGTTCTAACAAAGTCTCCAACTTCAGACATGAGAGTCCCTCTTTTGATTTGCTGGTCAGGACTGTACAAGACACTCCCAAAACATTATAGACCATTGCCGTGGCCCTTGCTTGTTCCCTTCTTGGGTGAGCTATAAGTTCCTGATGCTAAAGACAACTTTGGACACAGGCCCAGAGACCCCTAAACTGGAACTGATGTGAAAGACAAACAACAAAGTTTCATCGTATAGGAAGGTGCTACATAAGCTTTGAAATGAGGAACAAAAGAACAGTCCTACCCAGTTGTGATGCCTATGAACCATAATGATAGCCAACATAGCATGATAACACAAAGGAGGCAGTTATGGAACTTACATCTTAGTGACAACCAACAGCTCTTTAATTGGACTTTAGACATGCCCAACAAGACAGAAAACATGTCTGTCACTGGAAGCCTAGCCAACTGCCACAAAGCTAGTGAAGGCATTGATCTTGCAGGAGAAATACTGCTTTACTAAATAATTGTAAATCCTAATAACATATACTGCCCATACACACACAGATAAGTATAATCCCCCCCAACCGAAAAAATCCCTCTTTGCAACAGATGGAAACCTTTATAGAAAACCTCCACCTATCCAAAAGTAGAGTTGTGGAACATTCTAATAACTGCTAACATCTATAGCACAACTCCTGCACCTAAAACTCATTGATCATTGCCAAAGAGGGTGTGGAAAGATTGAAAGAGCTGGAGGAACAAGGAGTTGACTGTGAGATTGTGTCTCTCAGTAAGGTCATAAGCTGCACCCATAAAATCTCACTAATGGGACTGCTTAAACCTGAGGTTAACAAGGAGAGCACCACTAGACCCAATAATGTAGAGAGGGAAAAGTTAATGAAGACTTAACCCTAGAAACAAATCTGTAGACAATTAAGAAATGTTGATATCTGGGGGAAAGGTCTTCTCAAGGGAAGACAGCACTATGATTGGTTTTCCAGTATCAAATGGTCAGCCTGGAAAACATGCACGCATGTACAGATGAAGCAGGTTGTATTTATATATTTTGGAACACATATACATTTGCATGTATGGGATTGAGAAGTGGATCATGTTTAACAGTGTGAGGAATTCCTCATCTTCCAAAACAGCTTTGTCATTTTAGATCTCCCTTACTCCCAAACACATACACTAACATTGATTCTCTTTATCCTTGTTAATATTTTCTAATCAACTGTCTCTTCTAAATAGGTTATTTAACTTCTTTTTCAAAATCTTTCTCTCATGTATAGACTAGAGCTAATGAAGGGATCTGCATCCACTCGCCTATTGCTTTATGAATCCTCTCATTCTCAACTTAGCCATTCTGCCAGTCTTCAGCACTGAGTTCTGCAGCTCTAGAAACAGGTTTTCATGCTGCACACTTGCAGATGTTGACCCAACAAAATGGCACTCGGAGAGGATAAGATGGTAACTGTCTCAGATAGCAAGGATGCCCGTGTTTGGCTAGAGACTCGTTGACAATGAGATGGTAATACAGAAATGTTCGGAGAAGCATTTGAGATGTTTCTTGTGAAAGGAAAAGGTGAAAGTGAAGCATTGAAGTCAGTTCATTTCAGTTCCACTTGTGCTGGTGGGACCCTGGCACCATCTTAAAGGAGCCTTGTGAGAAAGGAAAATTGTTTCAGTTTTCCGTGTTCCTTCACTGTATCCCACATTTGCTCCCCTTCTCTTGATCTCAGTACTGGGGATCAAAACTAGAACCTCACAAATTCTAGGCAAGTAGTCTGCCCCCAGGAGTTTCTCTGTAGACTGGACTACAGCTCTGTGTCACCAGGTCAGTTTTACAAGGCTGGGATAATTTGTCTTTGAAATTACCTTTGTCCATTTTATAATTTTGGTGCTGAACCTAGTCTTTAATGGCTGAGCCATCTCTCCATCCCTATTTTTTTTGTCCATGTTAACTGTGCTGTTAGGATTATTGGTCAATAGCATAGATGAAATTGTACAGTTACCTTCCCCTGTTCTATAGTTATCAAAGGCTAATTTCTTTCACCACATGTGGGAATCCAAACTTTCCAGGAAACAAACTTGGAGTCTATTCCTCTAGAGAAGGAATAATTAAGCGATGTTGACTCTGTTTATCATTAGTCAAGATATAACACCAATGCCTGCTTGTGCAAACAGTGAAATTCTCTGTACTAGAGATTTCCTATGCAAATTCTAGCCACATGTAATGAATTCTTTGGCTACCCTTGTATTCTTGGCTGTCCTCTCCTTCTATTCTCTTCAACTTAAAACAAATTGATTAACATGTAATTATTGATAACTCATTAATACATTCGTGGGGTTCAGGATGATATTTAAAGCATTCCAAAAGCATGCACTGACTTAACCCTACCTTCCTTCATCCACCCTCACATAAACACTTCCCAATGTTGTCATTGTCTAGGTACATATACATCTATTCTATAGCTAATGCTACCCTCCCCAGTACCTTAGGATAGTTGATATCTATATTCAAAAGATGATAAAAAAGATACCCTTTTAGTATTTTGGCAATTCCAAGGAGTCATAGGTTAATCTCCTCCCATATGACATTACCCACCATTGCCACCATAGAGTCTATGTGGCTTGTCTCTGAGGGCCAAGCTTCCACCCTGTTCCTGAGATCTGCACTCAGCCTTTTTTTTTTTTTGCCAGTTTTGAGCTTGTGATCTCCTTTTCTACAGTCTGACTCTTCTTGACAATCCACCAAATAGAAGCAAGTCAGAAATGCTGGACTGTGCCTCTCACGAGCCTCTCCTCTCCTTCTAACTCCCTATCCTGCCTTGATTTCCAAACATTCTTGGGCTCTGTTAGGAAATGGGTTATGAGAGAGTGGTGCTTTGGCACCGCTTCCTTGCTTATACAATACTGTTCAGGGCAACAGCTTCTCCTCGAAGAATGCTCAGGGGATTTCTATGATGTTACAAATTATTCACAGCATTGGAAGCATCGTCCATCAATTTTCTTTCATTTGCACTGAGTGGGTCTGTGACAACCCATGAACCCATTTCAGTCGTGTATGGATTTGTCCTTCTGTACAGTGAGAATTAAACACTGAGCTCTCAGCAATGCCTGAGCCTTTAGGAGGCATCAGACGCACGCACATTTTTTCTGAGGCCTATCACTGGGATATATACCCCAGCAAATATGTCAGTAGGATATAAGCTGACCCCATGTTATATATGAGGTTAGCCCAAGTGAATGTGTGACATATCATCCTGTCTTTGGATGGTGTACTTGTTGATTTTGTGTGTCAAGTTGACCCAAGCTTGAGTTATCAGAGAGGAAGGAGCCTCAATTGAGGAAATATCTCCATGAGATTCAACTGTAAGGCACTTTCTCAATGTCTTAGTGATCAATGGTAGAGGACCCAGCCCATGGTGGGTGATGCCATCCCTGGGTTAATGGTCCTGAATTCTATTTTTAAAAATGTCTAAGCAAGCCATTGGAAGTAAGCATCACCCTCCATGGCCTCTTCATCAGCTCTGACTTCCAGGTTCCTGCCCTGCTTGAGTGCCTGTCTTGACTTCCTTCAGTGATGAACATCATTGTGGGAGGGTAGGATAATTAACATTTTCTTCCCCAACTTGCTTTTTGGACATGGTATTTTGTCACAGAAATAGAAATGCTGACTAAGACAGATGGAAATACTGGTAAAGCGCGTGGGGGTAAAATAGGAACAAACAAAACCAAAAGCATGTTCTCTTTGATTTAAATCCTGTTAGTTAATTCAGTGGCCCTTAAATATAAATTCTATGGCCAATTAAGGCAAGAGAATATCTTTCCTACATATACACACACAGAGAAATAAAAGTCAATATCAACGACACACTTTCTGTACATTTTTGTAAGTATTCTTCAGTAATTCATATTATGACTAGTGCTAATAATCGTACCATTGGGTATTTTAGATTTTTGACATAGTTTGTAATAAAAAAAAAGTTATCCAAAGAAGCCACTGAAGTTATTACTAATATCCCATATTTCATTTGGTTGAGAAGTCATCTATTGTTTTATTCTGAAATCACATCCATCTGTAAAATATAAGCTCATCCATTAGCAAGTCTAAAGGAACAGACTCCACATTAATTCCTTCAATAATTATTTCCCAAACAGCTTCTATTTTAGGCCATAGAAACATCAAACATATATTAGTAGCATACAACACTATTAAATATAATATGTTAATATATGTAATATAGTGAATGTGAGTTATAAGTACATATAATTCTCTAATGGAATTCTCAGATTGTCCTGTGGGGGTAGAAGGAGCTGTCCTATAAGAGCTCAGCATACAGGTTCAAAGCATAGCCGTCTATGTATCTGGCAGAGAGGTATCTCCCAGTGATACTTGAAAAGAAGGCCTTTGTGAGGGTGAGAGTGAAAAAAAGTCCTCTCTTTGAAGGCAAAGTTGAAAAGCACTCCAGCAGAAGAAACATCTAAATCAAGAGTCTGAACTACACACACAGAAAGATCTCTAGAGGAATGGCGTGAGATATTGTCACACAAGAAGTTTGCTCCTGATTTCATGGAGCAAAAAGCAAGCAGCGTGGTTTCATTAGACACCAATGAACACTTTCAAAACAGACAAATGTTGACTTTGATTGGATTTGCACAAAATAGGCTGAGGTTGATAAATGCTTGTTTAAAAGTAGAACCGAAACCACCATTACTGTCAGTAGCTACACATCCTCTGTGGGTGGCAGGTGGCAAATGGCCCCAGCCTTGAGTCTGGAGCTTAAATGGAGACCTACTCAGGAGTGACAGAGACCTCAAAATAGAACTAGACTGTTAGGTGATTGCCCGTCTTTTCTTGAAAATCTTTCCACCACAGGAACAAATCTAGACTCACCTCCTGAAAAATGAACACAGCCACATGGATGTCTCCATGATAGCTGAGCCCCCACAGCCACCATCACAGGCGAAGCCTCAAATGGGTAAAATCACACTGATATATTTAGTCCCAACCACAGGGGTACCACCTGTGCTCTACATAACTGTGGAAAGCAATCAACACTATAGTGTTCCAAGAGGCCAACATCGGGTGGGGGTGGGGGGTGGGGGGATGTTTTGTAATGCAACAAAAGCCAAGCAATGATCAGCAGTTTGTAGCAGGAGCAATAATAGTGCTTAGTGACAATGATCCGTAACACGCGGTGGGGTAAAATTTATACAAGTTACTAATAGTTTAGGCACAGAGTAAGAGAATAACTAAAAATATCTTTGTGGTATCATTTATTAAAGATGTGTCATTTAAAGGGAAGTGGATAACCAGGTCACAGAATGCCAACAAAAAAATGCTCCCAATGTATTTGAGACTTCCTCTATCCCATTGTTATGGTTGCCTAGGAAACAGTTTTTAGAGAAACCCAAGGATGTGAAGTTAAGAAATATATGCTGCAAACACCTTTTAAAAAATAAAGATAGCTTAAAAACTTGCTTCTTTTCTTTTATGTTAGAAGCATCAGTATTAACTTGGCATTTACTTTCTCATTCCCTGTGTGAAAATATGCATAGTCATTTCTTTTTGAGAAAGTGTGGAGAGAATCTCTTATAAACATTACCTGGCAATAAAAAGCCAATGATCAATGAGCTTAGGTAGAAAATAGGAAGAGGGACACTGGCAGAAAGAGAGAGGATTCTGGGAAATAGTGAAACGTGGGAGATTCCCCCTGGGAATGCTGAGAAGGTCATAAGCCAACAGGTAGCTGAACTTTTAGAGGATATTCAGAATGGACTTGGACACATGAACCTGAGGAGAGGTAATTAACTTGTGGAAGACCTAGAATAGTTTGAATGGGCTAAGTAAGTTAGGAGCTAGTCAGGGAATGAGCCAAAGCTTGTAGCCTAATTATTTATTAATAAATTATTAGTCTCTGAGTAGTCATTCTGGGAATCAGGGGCTGAGAGGAAAATATTTTTTACAAGAAATAATATGTATATATGTGTGCATGTGTGTGTGTGTATACACACACACACACACACACACACACACACACACACACACACACACACACCTGTATACTTCTAGCCTTGTCTCTCATTTGTGTAAAAGTTGCATCCGTTAGGAGACTGTGTAAGTTTTTTGTCGTCAAACCCCAATTTCAACTAACAAGAATAATGTCTTTTTGAGGAAGATTCTCCTCCTGATTCTTCTCCTAAGTAATACAAAATGATTCCAAGGTATCTTTCTACCCCAAGGGCACAGAAGGTATTCAAACCTTTCAAATTTATGAGAAAGATATACCAAAGAACTCACACCGGCCATACAGAGACCAATTTGAGCATCAAAGTAACAACTATTTAAATGCATTGAAACACATCAATGCATTTGAAGTGAATATGAAATAAAAATATGAAAAAAACATACTTATGAATTTATAGTGATATAGAAAGAAAATAAAACTTCTTTGGTCACTTTAGGACAGTGTTGCTGCAGCGAACATTCCAATTCAGAGGCACCAGTCTGGGAGAGCTGACGAGCCATGAGGCAACCACATGGAACTGAAGTGGAATGTGAACAGAACACTGAAACCAGAGCACACCCTACCTCTAAGGGAGCACTTTGACTGGACCACCCTCAGGTAAGTCAGACAGTCACGTGTAAGTAATCAAATGGCTTCTTTTCAGGGCTTCATACATGCTAGGAATATACTCTATGACCTACCCACACCTCAAGCCAAATATTCCTTTGTTTTACTTCTATTTTCCATCAGGTTGTTGTTTGTAGTAACAAACTTAGTAAGGATCCAGACACTGGACATTAATATTCGATGATGCAACGGCCCTAGATAGTGTTTTTATAGCATACTTTTACTATCAAATGCAAAGTTGAATGTAGTCAGTCATTTCTCTAAATTAAATGACCAACATAGACACTCTAAATTAGGCCAGGAGAATACAATGTCCAAATGGTAAGAGCTTGATAGTAATTCTCACAGGCTTGCTTAGATTGAGAAGCTCAGGGATGAGTACAGCACACCTCCGGTTGTATTCAAAACCTTTTCCATGGAGGGTTCCTTAGAGGAAGGGAACTGGCTTTGTGTACTACAAAGGGGATTCGTCAGATTGGCTTACATGATAGTGGGTAGTTGCAATTGCTATCTTCATACAGGAGAGGTCAACAATCTGCTTCTCAGACCCTCAGGCTAGTTGCTTCCCCATTGCATTGAATGGCTAGAGGACTCCTTGAAGGCCACTGGTCTTTAGTCCACATTGGAATTATTAAGAAGCCTGGTGCTGATAGTAGCTGAGAAATGTACCAGTAGTAACAATAGCGACAGAGTATGAACTTGTCAATAGAAGGGAAGGCAAGACAATAGAAGGTAAAGCTTTTCTTCTTGGGCCTACTTTTATCTGTGCTTCCACTAGAAGATGCCGTTTACATTGGGTGCGTTACCACTCCCACTTCAAATAACCTGACCAAGAAAATGTCTCTGGAGTGTGTCCAGAGACTTGCCTTTTGTTGATTCAAACTGGGTCAAACTGACAGCAAGCACTAACCACCATAGAGGGGAAAAATCCACTAGAATGTGGGCAGTGCCATTTTATTGCACATACTGTGGAATAAAAAGGAGAGAAGGGAAAAAGGCCTTCAACTCAGGATTCCCTTTTTTCACATCCTGACAGCCACAATTCTACCTGCTCTGCCCCATCCCTTGCTGTCTGCCACGTTGTATTGAAACCTTAAAATAGCCAACTAAAACAAACCCCTCCTTTGGCTGTTCACAGGTCTGTCTGTCTCACAGCAATGCAAAGACTGATAAACTCCACAATGGTCCATTATTTGCAGCAACTAGAATTAAAGAGATGGGAATAGATTTTAAGACAGGTTTTAGGATTGTATGAGCTAAACATGCTGTGATTCAACAAGCCAATATATTTGAGAGAGAGGGAACTAAACATTAAGGGATGTAGAAGGATCACGTTAATGTCACCATGTGCTATGCGTTCCTATTTCCAGACTTGCAATAGAGCCCCCACTGTTAAGACAGCGCAGCCTTGGTCAATGCTCAAAATGGACAATGTAGTTATATCTAATTAATTCACATCAAGTACACACACCATAGATTCCTCAAACTATCAGAAGGAGATAAATTACATTATTTCCTCTGATATATTATTGCTATCTTAACCTTTATGGTTCATAGAATTTAAAGCTCTGGAAAGCCATGGTCAGTACCTGCATACATTTTTTTTTTGAGATAGTGTCTCAGTATGTTTACCTGGTGCCCTAGAACTCACTATGTAAACCTGACTGACCTTGAACTCACAGAAATCTACTTGCTTCTGATCCTTATATGCTGCAATTAATAGTATATAATACTCAACAAACAAACAATAGCCACTGGAGGGCCAGTGAGATGTTTCAGTGTATACAGGAAATTGCTGCCAAGTCAGAGTTGCTGAGTTCAGTGTCCCGGATCCACTTAGTAGGAGAGAATCTACTTCCGCTAGTTGGTGTCAGACCGTCATATGAGCCCACGCATGCATAGATGCACACAGAGAAAGACATACACACAAAGCTGAAAAGCAATGGAGCCTTCGTAAATAGTTCATCTGGGTTGATTCATAGCGTCCGGCCTCACCTCAGATTTACCCCTGATATACCCTTTCACCTCCAGTGTTTTGCCTCCCGTTTCCTTAAAGCCTTTTGTTTTCTCACTCCCATGGGTCCCTTTCCTGTCACCTGGGCATTGCCCATAATTTCTCCCACCTCAGTGCACATATGTCATGGTTAGGGCCTAGGGTCTACCTTGGAAATAAACAGGCAGTACTTACATTCACTTAGCTTAGAGTATGATTGAACAATGATGAGCCCAGGGTCTGTCTAGGGAAGTGAACAGCCTGTACTTATGTTCACCAGGCTTAGAGTCGGTGAGACCCACTCCACTCACCCTGGCCAGGGTTTCTTTCCTAGAGCAATAATGAGGATGGTATGGTATAAAGTCGGAGATGTTCTCTTGAGGATGCATTCCTATCATTGGAAAGTCTGTAATAGTTTAATCTCCTCGGTCCCACGTTTGTGTGAGCTTTGCATTATCTAGTGTGAACCCAATTTAAATAAAAAAAAAAAACACAAAGAAATGTTTAATGTCTTCCACTGAAACTTGGACTAAACAATCATTATCTGATTCGGATTAGTATGGAAATGAAGAAAATACTTGCAAGTAAATCAATTTAGGACTGGGGCCCAGAAATATTTTTGCTGAGAAGGCTCTGTTCCTAGGACCAAATAAAGACAAACCAGGGTTGTGTCGTCCATCACGGATTGTTAATCAAAGCCAACTATTGAGAGGACTGAGACAGGCTGACTCCAGGACAGGCTTCAAAATGGAAGTGAGAAGACTAGGCCTAGATCTATTTCCCGGAACTGGACACGTCCAGGTAAGTCAGTTACTGGGATAAACCCCCAAGCCCCACAGGTTGTGAACAGCCAATCAGAAACTGCCTTCCCATCAGAAGCTGCCCCATACCTGGCCTGAGGCAAGGGCAAAGAGTGAGCATCAGTTTTCAGGCTTCCCCAGCAGCAGTTTCCAACCTTCCCCACCGCCTAGCAACAACTCTGGAATGTTCCCAGAGCACTAGCCAATCCCAAAGACCCCACACACTCCAGAGACTGAACCAACCAATTAAGATATAGGTCACCTTTCCCTCTCTGGAATTCCCCTAATGTGCTTTTAAATTGGGTCTTCCGGCTCACCTGGGAATGTCCAGACAACTACCCACATGCTGGACTTCTCCAAAATAAAACGCTCTTTTTTTCTTCATATTATTTGAGTCTCGGGTATCATTCTTCAGCAAATCACACGCCCTTATTCTATGTGCACAAACAAACCATGGCAGGAGAACAGAAGCTGTGGTGTAGATGTAAATACTGCAGTTGGGCTTCCCATGAGTCACTAGTATCTGCATTGTGTTCAGCTGTGGTTTTCTATGATGGCCTCCCTGTGGTGCAAAGACAAATCTTTGGGTGAGAGGTTGTACCTACATTTATTCAGGAGAGGTAACCGGTGTGCCTTAACCAAAAGATTTTACTGGATCCTACTTTTACAGACCTTTATGCTCCAGGCTCCATGCTTATTTCTCCGAGAACCTTGCTTTCCTGTATTCAGGGGCCTCACTGGTGTGACCTCCATGATTATAGTTTCTGTGTTTGGAATACTGGTGTTGTTGTCATTGATGGGAGTGGGGTGTGCATGTGGGGCTGCACATGTCCCTGCGTGTATGTGGGAGGGGACTCACATCTCCTTCCTGCTAACCATGTTTCCTGTTACTAAGCTGTTTCCTGAGCCCTGTAAATGATACTTTTTTAATTGAGTCCTTTCTTTTTCTTTTATTGGAATTTTTTTTATTACATCTCAAATGTTATCCCCTTTGCCAGTTTCCCCTCCAGAAACTTGCAATACTGTTGTTCTTCCCCCTGCTTCTATGAGGGTGCTCCCACACCCACCCACACACTCCCTCCTGCCTCCCTGACCTGTTATTCCCCTACACTGGGGCACCAAGCCTTGACAGGAAGAAGGGTCTCTCCTCCCACTGATGCTAGACAAGGACATCCTCTGTAAATATGCAGATGGAGCATGGGTCCATCCCTGTGTACTTTTTGGTTGGTGGTTTAGTCCTTGGGAGCTCTGGGGGTTCTGGTTGGTTGATATTGTTGTTCTTCTAATGGGGCTGCAAACCTCTTCGGGTCCTTCAGTCCTTTCTCTAACTCCTCCATTGGGGACCCCATTCTCAGTTCAATGGTTGGCTTCGAGCATCTGTCTCTGTATTTGTCAGGCTCTGCCTTAAAGTCTTTCTGTTAATTATGGCATAAACCAACATAGCCTGTGCAGAATGGAGCTAGGACAAAAGTAAAGTCATGTTTAAGATTTTCCTGCGTTCTGATGGCATGACTTTAGAATGCTTGTAACTATAGGAAAACTGATCTTTCCAGGATTAATGAATGACCTTTTAGCAACCAACCCCATGTCTCCCTGCTAATTCCCACATAAATCTTTGCTCCACAAGACTAAGGCTGCTTAGCTACAGGTCCCAGCTATTTCTAAACATCACTTTGTCCCAGCCTCTAGCCTTACATTTCAAGTGGATTTGTTGTTATATATCAGTACTCTTCTAGCAATACAAATCCAAGTGGGAGCGGGTGGTGAGTAAGTTCACAGTAGCCCAAGGGATGGTTGTGGTTCAGTCTCTAGACATAGACAGCAGGAGGGGGAATCATGTCATATTGACCAGGCAGGACCTTCTACACTGCTCTTTTTCATAGGCTTATGATTGAACAGGTCTTCTGCAATCATTCCCTTCAACCTTATTATTAAAATAAGAAAGTTCAGCTCTGGAGAGCCAGGACAGCTGATGCTCAAGCCAGGACTAAACCGTATGTCATCTCAGTAGAATGCTCTACCCTTTTCTGCAACCAGTCTAGATTTCTTCTTCAGTTTATATTTTTGCATATATCCTTTCTCTACAGTTTGGGAAAGCTCTTCTGTAGAATTCTCTAAATTGAATAGTAGCAGCTTTTGTGTCCAGAAATTCTATTCCTAGGTATTTTGGTAAATATCCATATAGGTCTAACAGGAGTATATATAGTTATGCTAACTTTAATGTCTCCTAAATGAAAATCCATGCCCATTGATGAATCTCTATAGAATAGCTACAGGAGATACACGGATTGTGGCTTTATTCAAAAAATAGATACCATGTAGAGGAATGACTAAGAAACAACCACAAACGCATCAAGCCACTTATCTTGATACTGAATGATATTGAGGCAAGTAACTAAGGTAACGTATACTTTACAAATTTATTTTTTAAAAGTTCAAAACCAGGAAAACCTTACTTATGACTTTGCAGGCTGAGAATAGACAAAGGAAGGACAGGACAAATGCTAATGCTCTTGCATGTTTCCAAATATAATTTATTCATACATGTATTCTTTGCAATTTTGTAATCCACAAAGATCAAAACCCCTGCTTTTTAAATAGCTCATTTGACAACAATATCTGACCCCAACTGAACTCATCTGGTGGCAAAGCCTGACCTTCACTGACATGAACTTATTTATAGACTTGTTTGTGCCACTTGGGGTGAATATTCATAGATTCCTGTGGAAGGATTTGTGTGTTTGCATATGGATGCTTCTGCAGGAACTATTAAGAATGTTAAGTTGAAACCCTACAATTATCAATTCCACAATACATCTGGGCCTAAGTGTTCAATACAAGGTCTTATATTTTGTGGTAAGTACAATAAAGGACCCCTAAAGATATTCGCACTTAAATCTATGAGTACTTAAATTGACATCTCGCAGGGAATTTGTGTTGCAGATAGACTAAACCCATTCATGAGCTGACCTTGGCATAAAATATGATCATTACTTAACTGGATGGGCCCAACGTAATCCTAAGAGGACTGGTAAGTGGGAAAGGAATGCAAAATAAAAATACAGAGAGAGATGGCAATGTTCAAAAGACTCGGTTTACACTGTTTCCTTTGAAGACAAAAAGTAAGGAGTCTCTGAAAGCTGAAGATGAAAAGACATGGGTTATTTCTTGAAACATTCTTTATTCCTTAATATCAGCCCTGTACGATCCATTCTGGTACATTTGACTTCCAAAACTATACAATCATAATTTGTGTTGATTTATGACACTGCATTTGTGATAATCTGTTATAGATGTGATAAGGAGGCATGCATGTGTATGCCACTAAATATGTGTATATTAGACATGCATATATGTATATGCATGTGTCTGATTATAGGTGTTTGCTTCTAATAACTTAATCATACAAGGAGAAGGAGAGGGAGAGGGAGAGAGAGAGAACTAGGAATGATGTGGGCTCTAGGCTCTATGAAACATCAAAGCCTTCCCCAAGAGTCACACTTCTTCAAACAAGTCACACCTCCTAATCCTCCCCACAAAGCGTGGAGAGAGTATTCACATACTTGAGAATGCTGGAACCATTCTTGTTCCAATCACCACAGTAGAGAAAAGCACATCTTTTGCAGCTCATGAATTTGCTGGTCTACTATAGTAGCATAGCTTCAAATTTCATGTTAGCTTCTAATCAGCATGCTTATGCAGGAAGGGATAGAAGCAAAAGGGTCATACTCTATCATCTGCTAATGTACTGACCAGCAGCGATTACAAGGCTCAGTTTAAAGTCATGGGCAGGGTAGTGTGCAAAAGGAGATACATGGGTGGGGAAGAGAGAAGATGCTGTAACTATATCATAATTTCAAAAAATTTTAAAATATTATAAAAAAGAATAAAGCTTAAAAAAAATCAACCTATTGGCTGTTTACAGCAAGTAATCACCACAGGACACATTATTCTGGATCAAGGATATGGATGAGTACAATTTTTTGCTTAATGTGTAAAAGCTGACTACATAGGAAATCCAAGACATAGTACGATTCTTACATTGTTTTCCTAAAAGCAAATTAAGCTGAAATAGGCTGAGAACACAGAAGAAGAGCAGATTGAGCTCACGGTTTTAAATGATCTTGAGGCATTTTATTCATTTGGTTATAAAGTCTGGCAGAACTTGAAGGCAGGAGAGACTTTTAGAAAAAGATATTAGCTCGTATAAGAAGCTGAGCTCATATAGCAAGCTGAGTCCTTAAGTAACTCAAGAAGGAAGCAGCAAACTGTCGTGCAGGAAAGAACACAAGATGGTATAAAATAATAGAGAAAATGGGGTTTCATATGATATGCAGAGAATTAACCAGGGGCAAGGTCAAACCAGCACACCAGAGAAATCCTTCTCAGCGCAACTATTACAGCACATAAAAGTCACAATTAACTGAACCAAATCCCTGAACAATAATCACTCAAACTATTAGAAATATAGCTGGATTCATAGCATGACTCCTTGGTACAAGCATTTTAGACTGATACTGGTTTCAAAAGTCTATAGCTAAAGTTATTGCATTTTTATTAAGAAAACTATTAGAAACTACGTTATCGTCAGGGTAGTTTCTCGAGTTTCTGGAGTAAGGCAGACAGTCCTCATGTGAGAAGCTTAAAAAATCATGGAGCAAAGAAATTGTCCAGGTTCTGCTCCTGGTTTCTGTTAAGACTGTTCTTGCCTGCATTCTATTTTCTTCTTTGTTGTTGTCCTCAAAGGATTTACTAAGAACTTAAGACAAAGAGTGGGGCAGCATCCTGGTAAGCAATTCTCTAAGATGGGAAAAGAGCCTTAGATCTAAAACATGCTTGAAGAATGGGACAGAAGGGCTTGTTTACATAGAAGACAGTCTTGACCAGCCTCCCACTCCAAACCACTGTGCAAATAGGTAGACAAGCAAGCTTGGTGAGGAGGGAACTTAGTTTGATTTAAGTGAACAGGGTGAGAAATACGACTTCATGGAGCACCTGAAGCAAGAGCATCTCCTGGCAAGAGCCCTGAAGTTTGGACTGCATTTCTTCCAAGAAGACTCCATGTTGAACTGAGGCCTAGTAAGCCACTTCGGAGCCTTCCTGGAGATGGAGTTGCTCTCAAAGTTCACATTCTATATCTGCCTTAGCCACATCTGAGTCAGCCAACTATCAGGTCTCTTTTACCCCAGAAAGTCCTTTTGTAATGACCATCCACGGCTCTACGTACTGTAGGCTTGTCACACTTACTCTACCCTCAGCTCACTCCCAGAATTCTAAAACTACAGTAGGATTTTGGCAAGTGGGATTAGATAAGCTCAACTGTTGTGAACTTTCATTATTCTAATGTTGGTGTGGCTATTCCTTGCGACATCCAGCCAGCAACTGACCAACATATATTGGGAGGCTTGGGGTCAACCATCAGACTGAGTGGGGGAGGTGGCAGAGAAACTGGAGGAGCAGAAGGGTAATGCAAACCCATAGGAAGAGCAATACTGGCTGGCAGGACCATCCAGTGCTCCCAGGGACTAAACCACTGACCAAGGAGTGTACAAGAAGGGATCCATGGCTCCAGATCCATATGCAGCAGAGGATGTCCTTGTTTGACATCAACAAGAGGGGAGGCTCTTGGTCCTGTAGAGGGTTGGACGCCCCAGCATAGGGAGATGCTGGAGCAGTGGGGCAGAAGACAGTGGGTTGGTGGGGAGTACCCTCAGAGAGGCAAAGGGGAGGGGGGAGAGGGTGGATGTGGGATGGGGAGTTTGTGGAGTGGTAACCAGGAATTTGGAGATCATTTGACAAGTAAATGAATAAATGAAATGATTAGTAAAACAAAGCAAAAAAGACTAACATATCTTCCTCAACAAGTAAACTTCTGGCCGCTACATAAGCAATTTACTACCAAAGGACTGAGATCCTTGCAAAAAGGCAGCCACAGGACTGTAAGGCCCAGCAAGTAGTGTCCCCTCCCCTAAGCTCCCCAAATCATCTGATTTGCCACTTGTCAAATGTGCTGATTCCTCTTCATCCACACTCAGGGCTCTCTCTCCAGCTCCTCTCTCAGGTTGGAAAAACTGATACATATATCAGAGCAGACGGGGTAGTCAGCAGACTTCCTCACACATGTTCCTGAGACCTATAGGTAGGTGTCCGGGGATGGTCCACTTAATCGATCATGTGCTGCTGTTACTACATTCAAGTCTTGGTGGCAGGGAACTCCACTGACTCCTTCAGAAAAAAAAAATTGTTGAGTGGCTTCTTATGTGGGACACATTGTTCTGAATATTCATGGCATAGCATTGATTTCTCTTCTAAAAATAAAAACGTCTGTGTTCTCTTGGAGCTTACGTGATGATGGACACCGCTTCTAGTTAAGTCAGTGAACTGTTATAATCCAGTAGTAGTCTGTGACACACGCAATAAAGAAAAATGGGTTAAGTGGATTTGTGAGGCAGTTGGAAAAGGCCACTTGAGCATAGTCTTCAGAGAAGCCTTTTGGAGAATGCTATTACTGAGGATAGCGCTAAAAAGAATGAGGAATTTTGCCTCATAAACATCCAAGAGTTGGGGGATGACTCAAGAGACAATTGATACTTGAATTACAGGCATTGATTTGGGAATAGAGCAAGTGATTTCCACGTGTCCACAATGGCTGGAGGAGTGAGCAAGTAATGGCTAAAATCACATAGAAAGTCTGATGAGCCCAGTCAAGTAGGACTTTGGATGCCAAGGGGAAGATACTGGATTGACCTCTCTTCCTCTCTCCCTCATCACACCCCCTTACTCTCAGTTGAGATCAGAGATCATCGCAAACGTAAAAACATCATTAAAATTTAGGGTTATGTGTGCTCTTTCTGGTGCTAATGTAGGTAGGGGTCATTCGGAGGTTGCAGTGGCATTGGCCAGGCCTGTGGCTGAGGCAGGAGCCATGAGATATGGTCCCTGTGGGAGAGCGAAGCTGTCCTCTTCCCCTTATGTAACACCAAACTGGTCTGCTGAATTGAAAATGTAGTTATCATTTATGACACGGCTCGACAGATGAGGTGCCTCTTTCTTAATTAAAATAGTAGATAATTTTAAATTTCCTTAGGTAATCAAACATTTACTTTTCATTTTGCATCTAGGATTCTGCAGCAGGATGCTTAGGCTTTATGAATTTTACAAGTCTGTATTATTCTCTGGCACCAACTCATTAAAGAGTCAGATTTGAGCTCTTTTTTTTTTTTTTTTTTCTAGTTTGCCAGTTGGTCTCAGGAAATTAAAGCTCCTCTTTCTCTCTTCCTTCCTTTCTTCCTTCCTTCCTCCTCCCTCCTCCTCCTCCCTCCCTCCCTCCTTTCTTTTTCTTCCTTTCTTTCTTTCTTTTTTCTTTCTTTTCTTTCTTTCTTTCTTTCTTTCTTTCTTTCTTTTTATTTTTCAAAACCTGGTGCAATGGCCCTGCTGTGCAACTGTCACCAAGAATAGCAAAGAGCAGGCTGGCCCACTGTTGAAAGCAATGTGACCGTGAGGGGACTTTGCTGTTTTGGAACATGATTGAGCAGAAGGATGTTCGAGATCAGAGTATGGTATCCTGAATATGCCCTTAGACAGGGGGATTATTTTAGTTGATTTCTCTCCTTTCCTTTTCCTTTCTTTCTTCTCCTCCTTCTTTTTGATTTGTTTTGTTTTTTAGAAATAGTGGGGGCTGGGGTTTAGCTCAGTGGTAGAGCGCTTACCTAGGAAGCACAAGGCCCTGGGTTCGGTCCCCAGCTCGAAAAAAAAGAACCAAAAAAAAAAAAAAAAAAAAAAATAGTGAACTTGGCAGAAACTCTGAGCACAGAGAGACACTTATCCTCTGGAGGGGTCACCGTTTCTTTAAACCTGGAAAAGAGAACTGATTTACAAGAGACTTTTATCAAAGGAGAAAGCCCTGACTTAGATATATAGAACAAGGGTTATCCATTCAGAATGCTATATAAGTTGAGTGGTAATTTCCCTTTCTGATGCGTAATCTATCAGAATTTCCATCTATCTGTCATCTATCTATCTATCTATCTATCTATCTATCTATCATGTATATATATCTATATATACAGATATAGAGATATAGAGCTAGATAGATATATACATATTAGACACCAAGTAGTTGAAGGAGGGGACCTGGGTGGGAGGGTGTGTGGAGAGGAATGGAGTGGAGATCAAGTATTGGGAGGAGAGCTGGGAGAGAGAACAGAAATCATCGGGTATAGTTTTGGGACAGGGACACACACACACACACACACACACACACACACACACACACACACACACACACGGTTTATATAGGCTTGGCCAGCGAATGACTCAATTTGGAGGTGAGGCCTTGTTGGAGTAGGTGTGTCACTGTAGAAGTGGGCTCTAATACCCTAGTCCTAGCTGCCTGGAAGTGAGTATTCCACGAATAGCCTTCAGATGAAAATGTAGAACTCTCACCTCCTCCTGCACCCTGCCTGCCTAGATACTGCCATGTCCCTGCCTTGATGACAATGGACTGAAACTCTGAACTTGTAAGCCAGCCCTAATCCCATTGAGAGCCTGCCCCACATGTGGCCCATACATATACAGCCACCACACTAGATATGATGGATGAAGCAAAGAAGTGCAGGCCGACAGGAACCGGATGTAGAGCTCTCCTGAGAGACACAGCCAGAATACAGCAAGTACATAGGCGAATGCCAGCAACAAACCACTGAACTGAGAACCGGACCCCTGTTGAAGGAATCTTAGAAAGGACTGAAAGAACTTGAAGGGGCTTGAGACCCCATATGAACAATGCCAAGCAACCAGAGCTTCCAGGGACTAAGCCACTACCTAAAGACTATACATGGACTGACCCTGGGCTCCAACCTCATAGGTAGCAGTGAATATCCTAGTAAGAGCACCAGTGGAAGGGGAAGCCCTTGGTCCTGCTAAGACTGAACCCCCAGTGAATGTGATTGTTGGGGGGAGGGCGGTAATGGGGGGAGGATGGGGAGGGGAACACCCATGGAGAAGGGGAGGGGGAAGGGTTAGGGGGATGTTGGCCCAGAAACCAGGAAGGGGAATAACAATCGAAATGTAAATAAGAAATACCCAATTTAATAAAGATGAAAAAAAAAAAAGAAAGAAATGTTCAACATTCATAGCCATTAAAGAAATGCAAATCAAAAAAATGTTTTCCTTTATAAGAACTTGCCTTGGTCATGATGTCTGAATCTGGGTTATAAGTGAGTTTCCAAAGCAAATGTCTGTCCTACCTCCAGCCTGAAACTGTTCTGACCATGGAAGTTCCACCCACCTCAATGTCTTCCATTTCCTCTGCCTATTTTCAGACTGTGGTTTGAAGCACTTGAACCACAATGGTCACAATGATTGTGCTAGTTGAGTTTGTCCTCTGTGTCAGGCACGGCTGTAAGAATAGGAGATATACTCCCATCTTCCAGTCAGCCTTGTGAGGCCATGGTGTGCTTCCTATTTGCAGCTGCAAGAATAAAACGCTGAGGACTGATGATGTTAAGACAAACTTTGAGTGTAAATCAGCTGGGCTGCAGCCGTGTTTAGATCTAAACCAAAGGGGATCAGAGTCTCTTCTCATGTAGCATGTTCCATGGATCATGTTTTTATACATATTTTCACTTTAACTTACTGTTTTAAAATTGTTTTTCTTTATTTTGCTTTATAACATAATTATAGCATACAAAGCAAAAATTCTAGATCTTGCTGTACTTCTAGTCTTTAAAAATTTTATTAACTTATTCTTTCATGGTCTCATACATATATGTAACATACTTTGATGATATCTTCCCATTATTTTTCTCACCTCCTTTCCCCTCACCAAATCTCTTCTTTCCTCTCAGCAGCAACAACAACAACAACAATAACAACAACAACACACACACATACACACAAATATACATATAATAACAATTAGTGAAAACTGAGTTTAAAGGAGAATAAGGGGCTGGAGAGATGGCTCAGTGGTTAAGAGCACTGACTGCTCTTCCAGAGGTCCTGAGCTCAATTCCCAGCAACTACATGGTGGCTCACAACCATCTGTAATTGGATCTGATGCCCTCTTCTGTTGTGTCTGAAGATAGCATCAGTGTACTCATATAACTAAAATAATTCTTAAAAACAAAGAGTCAGAATTTGTGACTCATTTTTAAAGAAGGAGGAGTATAGGGAATCTTGGAGGTAGGAAAGGAAAGGGATACATATTTTATATTCTCAAAAACAAAAATAAAAGATGGATTCTTCAATAGCTGTAGCACAGCAGGGAAATGAAAGAATGGAGAGAACTATCACTCAAATTCACCCCTAAGATTCCTAGGGGAACTGTGGAAGCTGGCAGACCGCCATAGTGAAAACGGTCTTTTAATCCACCAAAGAATATAACCTTATCAGGTGCTCTAATTAGTGCGAGCACCTAGTGTCTGTAATGGATTCTGTCATCCTAGTACACACTATTGTTTTTAGAAGTCACAGCTATGTTCTTGTTTTAAAGGTAAAATAATGCTTTCATACCTATATTCCCATGTGGTACTTGCCAAGATTACCTCTCCTTGGGTGTTAATCTCTAACTTCTCAATGTGTGGCATCTCCTGTGTGACCCTGAGAATAACATGATGTCATTTTCATAGACCTCAGACTTACAGAATTAGTTTTGCCTCAGCCTCTCTCTGGTGAGAATATGGTGGCTCTCTCTAGTGCTCAAAACAACCCAGGGAACATGGCTGGCTTTTGCCACTGTCAATGTTTTTCTCTTTAACACACGTATTAGGTATGATATGAAAAGAAGGCTCTGAAAATGTCATTTTAAGAGAGGGGGGTGCATATTCTGGAATGGGCTTTACAATAAGGCATAAGCAGGGAAGGGGAGGCAGAAAGAATTGGAAGAAGTTAATGGAAAGGGCCAAGGGGAGCCACAGACAAGAGGACTTCCCATTGGTTGCAGGCTTCATTTTACCACTCCCTACCTGTCAGTGTGGCATATGTCTTATTTCTCGGTGTGGGGTATACCCAACTCACATTTAAACCAACACATGACATGACACAAAAATACATGAAGGTGTAAAAAAAAAAAATCTAGTGTCAGAAAATGGTTGCTTCGTACAGTCTGCAGTCCAGTAAAGATGGCGGTCCTGCCCCACCTCCACAACATCAGGACCCAGGTGTGCTGTGGCCAGGGTATGCGATCCACCTGCCGAATCAGCAAAGCAGAGGTGCCCAGCAATGACAGCCGGGTGTGGAATGGGCAGAGCAGTTTTCAGGAGCTGTCTCCAAAGGAAGCATCTGCCCACAGGAGCCTCCTCTTCCTTGGGAAAAAGGGTGATCAATGTGACCCTGGACTTTGGGCCCTAGCCCCCAGCAACCCACAGGAGTCATGAGACTGGTGATGGAGGCGAGTGGAGAGACGGTGCAGAAGTACTACCCTAACATTGAGCTCCTGCACAAAGGCACTGGAGAGCTCATTGAGTACAAGACCTGTTTGCAGGTTCTTCTATACTTTGACTATGTGTCCATAATGTGTAACAAACTGGACTATTTGCTAACTGTGAAGAACTTGCTGAAAGAATAAAAAATACAGCCAAAAAGTGAGAAGTTTAAAAATGCAACCTCACCCCTAAGAAGCCCTAAATACCTCAAATTCCAGACCCTGCCCTCTACCTGTAAGTAAGTAAAAGGTCACATTTCTTGAGCCTGCTCTCCCAGGAACTAGATAAAAGGACTTAAGATAAGGCCCTTAGATATGCGACTCCCAACCTAGTAAAGATAACAGAAAGCTTCGTCCAGGAACTAGCTGACCATAAAGTTAGATTAAAATCTTAGAGAACAACGTGGAGAAGCAGGAAGCTTCTAGGAACTATCGGACCATAAAGTTAAGCAATCTTGAGAGACAAGAAGCTTCTCCTTGTGATTTTCCAATGACGCCATCCCTGCCCCCTTGGGTTGTGGCTTCTTCCTTTAAATACCCTTTCTCCCAGCCTCTCAGGGTCGAACTCCACTGCCCCTGTGTGGGATACGAGTCTCGACCCCAGTGCACTGGTTCCTATCAATAAACCTCATGTGATTACAGCAAGGATGGTCTTGTGTGAGTTCTTGGGGGGTTGTGTCATCCTGAGACTTGAGTGAGGGTCTCCCCACTCCAGGGGTCTTTCATTGCTAAACATCCAGCCTCCTTCCGGGGCACAGTGGATCCAAGTGCTGTTTGGAGAGATCACATGGATTTCAAACCACATCTTGGTGTGACTACCCATGTCCTAGACATTGGTGCTGCTGCCAAGTCCTGCTGTGCAGAAGGGACAGGGTGACACAGTTCCCACTCCTGGAGCAGAGCTAGCAGGGCTTGGGCCTCCATAAGTGTTGTGGGTTGCTGTGGGTGTGGGGCTTGTTTGCATAATAATGTACATAATTTACTTCACATTCCTCCTTTGGGACATGTTCTTCCCCCCAAAAATTATAGGGAATGTCCTCTTTGCCATGCTTAATGACCCCATGATAATCAGAGACAGAGTCAGGAAGGTGAGGGTGTATCTAATATCCTTAGCAAAATGGTAAAGGCTATGGCCTTCAGGACAGCCCTTAAGGCTATGGGAAAGAACTCTGAAAACATGAGTTCAAGAATGTATAATATCTCAACTATGTGAAATGTAGGGATGCAATATGAATTATATGACAGACTTCATAGACCTAAAAGAACAGACAGCTGCACTATGAGCCAGCTTATTAGAAAGATTGTAAGGAAGGAGAAAAAAGGGATTTGGGGAGTGGTAATCTCAGGGCAAGATCCCAGGCAGTTAAGTTAAATCTCTGAATACATTGCTATGTTAAAAAGTATATACTGGTTGTCCTTTTCTAAGAATCATGGTGCTAAGGTCACAAAATGCAGATTCACAGAACAATCAAAGGGGAACCGAGGGTAAACTATTGAATTGATATGTAAATAAAAGTCTGGGCTCTGGTCTGCAAGAGAGTCGTACCCAGTAAAAACTGCTTGAAGAGTGAACACAACTCTTTTAGAACTTTTCTATCAGGATTTCTGATCTTGGTTAGAAAAATCCAAGAATTTTTTTTTCAGCAGATTTTCTGACTTTTGGTTTTAAAATCCAAGAATTTTTTTTCTAGCATCTTTTCTAACTTTGATTGGAAAACCCATGAACTACCCAAAGAGCTTTTAATAATTTTTTTTTTTTCTAGCAAGAAAGCGTTCTCCCAAGCGGAGAGAGCTGTCCTGGATCTCTGGAGGGATGTCTTAAGCAGAACACAAGCTTGTACCCATGATTGATTTTAAGTTGTACTCTTGCTGCCCCCTAACACCCATTCCTCTGAAAGACCCCCAGAGCGGGGAGACCCTCACTCAAGTCTCGGGATGACGCAACCCCCCAAGAACTCACACAAGACCATCCTTGCTGTAATCACATGAGGTTTATCGATAGGAACCAGTGCACTGGGGTCGAGACTCGTATCCCACACAGGAGAAATGGAGTTCGACCCCGAGAGGCTGGGAGTAAGGGTATTTAAAGGAAGAAGCCACAACCCAAGAGGGCAGGGATGGCATCATTGGAAAATCAAAAGGAGAAGCTTAACTTTATGGTCTGCTAGTTCCTAGAAGCTTCAGTTATCTTTAGTAGGTCTGGAATCACATATCTAAGGGCCTTATCTTAAGTCCTTTTATCTAGTTCCTGGGAGAGCAGGCTCAAGAAATGTGACCTTTTACTTACTTACAGGTAGAGGGCAGGGTCTGGAATTTGAGGTATTTAGGGCTTCTTGGGGGTGAGGTTGCATTTTTAAACTTCTCACTTTTTGGCTGTATTTTTTATTCTTTCACCTCCAGACCCCTAACCAAGCCGAGGCTGGTCCTTGGCAGATGCCATGACTCCTTTCTTCTGATGTTTGAAGGAAGAGAGATGTTTGAGTTCTCCAAGTGGGTTTCTGAAGTCCAAATCCATCATGCCTATATCCGACCAGGAGGAATGCACCAGGACTTATCTCTTGGGCTTGTGGATGACATTTATGAATTTTCCAAGAACTTCTCACTCAGAATGATGAGATGGAGGAGTTGCTGACCAACAATAAAATCTGGCAAAATAGAGTAGTTGACATTGGTGCTGTATCAGCAGAAGACTCACTTAACTATGGATTCAGCAGAGTGCTACTCTAAGGCTCAGGCATTTGGTGGGACTTGTGGAAGACCCAGCTCTATGATGTTTATGACCACATTGAGTTTGATGGTCCTACTGGCTCTTGGGGGTACCTGCTACGATAGGTTCTTGTGTTGTGTGGAAGATATGTGCCAACCTCTTCAAATCGTCGGACTGTGTCTGAACAAGATGCCTCCAGGGGAGATCAAGGTTGATGATGTCAAAGTGTCTCTACCCAAATGAGCAGAGAGATAAAGACTTCCATGGACTCCCTAATTGATCACTTTAAACTGTATACTGAGGGCTACCAAGTTTCATATGCTGTCCCCGAAGCTCCTCATGGAGAGTTTGGGTGTGTACTTTGTGTTTGATGGCAACAGCTGCCCTTATTGGTGTAAGATTAAGGCACCTGATATTGCCCATTTGGCCATTTTGGACAGGATGTTTAAGGAACACGGTTAGATAGCCTTTGATCTCCCTTGCCTGTCAGCTCCCTCTTGCAGACTTGCCCCTCATGGAATATGATGCTGTGTGACTCTGTGTGTATAAGCAAACATACACATCCATGTTGACTAAGCTGTACAGGAATTCTATGCATGTACTAGAAAAGAAGAAAAATTGTATTAAACTAGCTGTCTTTTTCTACCCCGCCCCCACCCCTAAAAATGAACAAAGTGGTTTAGCAGTGTTAAGGTAGGCATTTTTAAAAAATATTCAAATAGACCGTTCACCTTTTATAGTTCCCAGGATCTAAACACTGAATATTCATCTAGGAAGCAAACAGAGCAGCCTAATCTTTTTCATGTTGTTTTGCTAATCGATCTCATTGTGATATTTATAACTATACTAAAAGAGAATGACACTTTGATTTTTCTTGCCTTTGTGTCTGGCTCCCTTGAATGAAACAAAATGGATTTCCTTAAGCAAATGGTTACATTACAAACCCGACTGCTGTGTTTCCTATGGCATTTTGTTTTGTCTTTTGTTTTTTTTTTTTTTTTTCAAGGATGGCATGTTTCAATTGTAAAGCAGTGCTGAGAAATTATAAAATGTGACTGAAGGACGGTAAATAATATCTAAACAATTATGGCTCAGATATACAAAGTGAATGCCAAAACGTAAAGAGACGGCTTCATACCTGAGTTACGGTCACAAACTCCCCCTGACCCTGATCTCTGAATCTGAGGCTACCTTGGTCTATAGAGCAAGTTCTAGGATGTCTAGGGCTACACAGAGAATCCTTGTCTTGAAAAATATGATTAAATAGAGTTTGTCATACAGAAGAATTAGACAAGTGGCCTCTAGAACATGATAGAAATGTTACTGTCAAACCCATCACAAATACATGTACACACACACATTTTTAAAAAAAGATTAAAATAGCTTGAACGCATATGTTTATACATAGTGTTTAATTTTTCCTTTCCTCAAAGCCTCAACATCTATATAAAATCTTGGCTAGAACTCGATTATCTGTTAATTTTTTTTCTTTTTTTTTTTGGAACTGGGGACCGAACCCAGGGCCTTGCGCTTGCTAGGCAAGCGCTCTACCACTGAGTAAATCCCCAACCCCTCTGTTCATTTATAACACTAGCAAGCAAGGGGATGAAACTATTTGCCATAAAGATAATGAGGGTCTAATAATAAATAAAACTATGCAACGGGAGGATCAATGTGTGTGAAGCTTTTAGTTAAAATTATTTCATTGTAGTTTACCTAGAAGAATAATTTCTGATGAAGTGTTTGTACCTGGAGATCAGTGTTAGCTTGCCCATAAGCAAGATTAAGAGACCATGTTATATAGACAAATCATTCTTAGACTCAGTCCTAGGTTCAGATCTTTAATTCCTGTATACTACCTAAAAGAATGGGAACACACACTTTTGTGATACCCACCGGACAATGCTCTTAGTCCCAACAAGATCACCATCTTCTCAGGGGCTAAGGAATTCTCCCACATAATATTTGCTGATTGGCTTCTGCAGGTTAGGAACTCATAATTGCTGAGGAAATTAATTCTATTTCTAAAGAAGTCTGATTACTAGGAAGCTCTGGAGGTAGGTACAGCGTATTACAAGCAGATACACTCTTTAGAGGGCCAAATTTGGGGTTTGTTCTTTTCAATACAGTTTATAATTATTTTAAGGGAAAATAGATCCCTAGGATGCTTTCCATTTGAGGAATATTTCTCTGCAACATGTCTTACCAGGGTGTCTTCTACAGATAGATCCTCTGCCAGTTATGTTTGCTATTACCTCATTAATGAATATGAATGTGTGGCTCTCCCGTTTCCTTTCATGGCGAGCACATCTGGTACTCATAAACATTGCTGGACCCTTCCACAAAGAGGGTTAGTTCATGAAGCTTCTTGAATGCCCCCAGTGCTGACGAGAGCAGCTTGGCTTCCTCTGAATGCTTTGCTTCACATTCTCCATACTGTGGGAGTGTATGAAGCCACACACTTCTTTCTGACAGTTTGTGCTTCCTTGATATCCAGGCTAACATCAAAGGCCTTCTTCTGTCTTTCGGGTGCGCCAGTTGCATCCCAGAGTACCTTCTAAGCCTGATGTTTTTGTGGTTCTGCAAATCAATAGGGCCATCTGCCCCACTGGAAGTGGCTTTGCCATCTGGCTTCGAGAAATTGGGTCAGAGCTTACCGCTTCAAAGCAAATGGTTAGTCAATCTTCCCTACGTTGGAAGCACAATACACAATCATAGAGAGTCCATCTTTGAAAGTTAGAATTACCTCTCTTTTGTATGAACCTCATCTAATTTACCTACGGTTGCTGACCAGGAAAGCGATAGTCTTCTATCATTGTGGGAAGCCTAAGTATGTGCCTCATGTTTTCTCTTCGTTGTCTTTTGTACTCCTGGGAAGAAGTGTCACATGTGAGTGTTGTTTCCTCACTTAATTGTAGTAAGAACTATTCAAGCTTATCCCAGACTAGTACACAGATGCATGAGACTCAGACTATGGTTATTTTATTTGTCTTTGACAATTCCTGGGGGTCACCTCTAATCTGCTCTTCTAACTGCAAGCCTGGATACCTCCCCCGTGGTGTACCCCAGCTACTTGCTGTTTCTCTTCCCAGTAATTTGCTGTAGCCAATTTTATTTAACTGATAGTTTGAAATCAAGGAGCAAGGTTTGTCCAACAAGAGCTTGTAAACATGAAAAGTCATGAGTAGGCCCAGACCCTCAGGTATAGAATTTAGCATTATAATACATACTACAATATGTAGCAATACACCAAACCTTAACACGTAACACATGTCTACCTGTTCAGAGAAATTCAACACGAAGCCAGAGGATGTGACCCCAGCAGAAGCATCTCCTGGAATCAAAGCTGCCTCACACAACAGGGCCTCATGCCTGGCTCCCATGACCCAAATCCAGAACCTTGCTGGCTCTCCGTCTGCTTATGTACCAGGCGCTGATGCTCTGGAAGGCGGTAGATTTCTATTTTAATACTATTATCAGAATTTTACTACATTCAAATAATAATCAAGTATGAACTTAAATATGGACAGACCGTGTTTGTCCTCTAGCAGTTTCCAAAGGCAGGGTAGAGGGCACTGAGAGATGCCTGTGAGTTTTCTCTTGAAACTCATTTGCCATTCTGGCTCTCAGCTCGCTCTCAATTGCAAAGATTTGTTTACTTACCTGAAAAAGACATTTTAAGCCAACTTATCAGTATTCATCAGAGAAGGGAAATGTAAGCAGCATGCCAGTGTCATTAAAGAGAAAGTGTTTTCTAGACAAAACTGCTAAATCATTTCACATAGTTTTCAGTGAAAATTAAGACTAAATCAATAAGCACCAGTGTCCCAGCTAGAGATCAGAGGATGCCACAAATCAAAACCTCATATTGGATAACACACACACACACACACACACACACACACACACACACACACACACAACACATGTACAAACATAACTGGCATAAACTCTTCTCAGGATGTGCCTCTTATGAACAAATGAATACACACACACACACACACACACACACACACACACACACACCCCTACACATATGTGTGTTACAAGGATTCTGTTCAATAAACTCAATATACATTTAAATTTAATTTTCCCAATTTTGTTGCTAGCTGACTTCTAATCTTTTGGAATTTAAAAAGAGGGCTTTTGTTGTTGGTGTTGGTATTGTAGTTCATAAATATCAGTTCACAAGTAGTCAGTATCACCAAGCATTTTAGAACTCCTATGATACTGATGTAGAAGTCACTGGATTTGGAAGGTGGCTAAGTTGTGATAGCACTTTCTATGCAAACATGTGGACCTGAGTTTGAACCAGAGCTCCCATGCAGAAAGCTAACTATGGGGATACACACTTGTGATCCCAGTATCCCTGGTACTTGGAAGGTGGAGACAGATGAATCCTTCAGATTTGCTAGTATTAGCCTAACTTAGTCATTGAGCTCCAGGTCTCACTGAGAGAATGTTTCTCAGAAAATGAGGTAGATAACTCCGGGAGGCACAACACATATATAAGCACAGCCGGTATGTACCCTCCACATGATGTGCACTTGTACACACAAATGAACACATGCCTGCACGTGCATGCGCACGCGCGCGTACACACACACACACACACACACACACACACACACACACACACACACAAACACCTGCACACGTTCCTTCCTCATGATGTACACTCAAAGGAAAGTACATACACACACATACACTTACACAGAAGCACTTATACACAGAAACATAAATAATTGTTTTGTGCTAAACTGTATGGGATGTAAAACTCACAGATCCATCCTGTATATTCTCCAGAACACAATCTTGCTTGTTACTCCATTTGTGGTATTCTGAGATGTAGAAATTTTATTTTCTTTCAGAATAACTCAGGTATTAATTTTCAGCAAATATATGTAGGTGTATGTATATGTGTTGTACATATACATAGATATTTATTCCAACATAGTAAAGTGACACGAATTAAAATAAGTCAAAATAACAAGCAAAACTCATTAATAAAAAAACTCAAGTGGCCCATGCTTAGCCATGTTACTGGGTTTGCACAGGCTATGCATTTATCTTCTATACACTCATGCCAAATTCTATATGACTAACACATCTTCCCCTCAGATCTCAACTGTGCATCCTCAGGAGGCCGTCCTCACCTCATCCTTTGAAGTGCTCTTACTGACATGCCCATGAGAGACACGGGCTTCCTGAAAATCTGTTATTAAAGTTTACAACACTCAGTGGCTCTCCTACTTGCGTTTTTATTTCTGTCCCCAGTAGGATGTGTGTTCCAAGTCTGTTTTGGAGCTTTTTGTCCCATTCATTTGTTAAACGAGTGTGCAGATTAATGGCTCAAAGGCCATATTTGTTTGTACAAGGGAGCGGTTCGAGAAAATGGATCAAGAGAAGATCCTTGTGTTTGGGGACAGTTTCTGAAGAATCCTGAGTTCTGTTCAGGAACCTGAGTTTCTTATCAATTCCGGGTCATCTTAGACTCTGGTATGTAGCATAATGGCTTAATCTTGCCTCCCCGTCTGTTATCTGCTAAAGAAGCAGTAGAGGCGCTGGACATCAAACGCTGTGTGGGCCGCAGACGGGTGGGAGGAGCACCCTTCTCTGGAGATTGCTGACCTGTAGTTTCTGGCAACCTGCGAGCCTCAGGGAGCTCTAAGATTAGGTTCTGAAGAGGGGCTAGTGGCAAAATGGACTGCCACCAGGTGGCAGCAGAGTCATCTCCCCTTGTATCTCTAGCAAGGCTCTTTGGTCCTCATTTAAAATATTAAACCGGAGCCGCGGGTTACCGTGAAGATACGGCCACAAGTCCAAGAAGCACAACACACACAACCAGTCCCGCAAATGGCACAGAAATGGCATCAAGAAACCCCCGTTCTTGATACGAATCTCTTAAGGGGGTTGACCCCAAGTTCCCGAGGATCACGCGCTTTGCCAAGAAGCACAAGAGAGGCCTGACGAAGATGGAGGCCAACAAGGCAAAGGCAGCGAGTGCATGAGCAGAGGCCGTCAAGGCCCTTGCGAAGCCTAAGGCCATCAAGCCGAAGATGCTAAAGGGCCCCAGCGGCAAACTCAGCCATTGCTCACCCCAAGCTTAGGAAGCAGATTCGAAGCTACATGGCCAAGGGTCGTAGGCTCTGCCAACCAAAGCCCAAGGTTCAAACCCAGGCAGAGGCCAAAGCTCCAGCTAAGGCCCAGGCTTCAGCTCCAGCCCAGGCTCCCAAAGGTGCCCAGGCCCCTGTGAAGGCCCCATAGAAGAGGCTCCTGCCAGTGTGAAGACAGATGGACGGCTATGACACGCCCACCTACGCACACACTGTTTGCAGATGACTAGTGTCCTATGCTGGTTTTTTTGTTTGTTTGTTTGGGGTTTTTTTGTTTTGTTTTTTTTTTTGTTTTTTTGTTTTTTTTTTTTTTTTTCGGACCTGGGGACCGAACCCAGGGCCTTGCACTTGCTAGGCAAGCGCTCTACCACTGAGTTAGATCCCCAACCCCCTTAAAAAAAATTTTTTTTTTTAGATTTATTTTTTATTTATCTGAGTATACTGCAGTTATCTTCAGACACACCAGAAGAGGTCAATCAGATCTCATTACAGATGGTTGTGAGCCACCATGTGGTTGCTGGGAATTGAACTCAGGGCCTCTGGAAGAGCAGTCAGTGCTCTTAACCGCTGAACCATCTCTCCAGCCCTATGCTGTTTTTACAAATAAACTTGAGGCAAGAAAAAAAATTAAAAAATTAAATAAACTGTTAGACTATGACCAGTTTTCAGACAGACCTAAAGCCTCCAGCAATCCATCAGTTTATTTGCAGTTGGTTTTAATTTTTCCTTATTTAGTTGCTTATTTTGGGGTAGTGCAGGGGTGTGTGTGTGTGTGTGTGTGTGTGTGTGTGTGTGTGTGTATTTGTAAATGTAGGCTTATATATTCATTCATATATAAGCAGAAGCCAGAGGAGAGTGCCTGATGTTTTTGCAATATTATTCTTTGTCTCGTTCCTTTAAGACAGTGTCTCTCCCTGAGTCTGAAGCTCACAGTTTAAGCTAGGCTGGCTGCCAGCGAGCTGCCCTCTGCCTGTCTCTTCCCTCTTTCCTGGGCTTTCAGGTATTTGCAGCCATGCCTGGTTTTCTACGTGGATGGTAGAGATTTGAACTCAGAGCGTCATGTGCGAAAAGCAAGTGCTGTTACTCCAGCCTCCAACGCTAGTTTATAAATTCAATGTGAAAATTCCCCTGGGTAGCGGATTGTCTAGAAAAAAGGAAAATTAATTCACATTTGCAGCTTAATGTAAATAAAAGTAATAAGTTTCCTTTCCTAGAAAATACTCGATTTTAACCTAAGTATTTTAATATAAATAATGAATGATAAAGGCATTTTACATTTGAAAGTTAATTAAATCACTCGCTACCAATTGGGATAAAAAACTAAAACAAAAGCAACAAACAAACAAACAAACAAAAAGCCAAAAGCGCTTGTGGTTATCTCAGGTACTCTTGACAGAGATTCAGTCCACATCTGTGGCGATTTTCTTTGTCTTCGAGACCATTACCTTCTGTCAGAACTGAGCACTTAGGCTGTATCAAGCCTTTAATAATCTGTCTTTTCACCTGACAGAATGCCGTATGCTTTTCACAACTCATTTCAAATAAAACCTTCCCAGAGTGCTTTCTGCCCTTCATTGTCCCTTAGGCTAAAGATTGTTTTGGTTTCTGTAAGACTTTAAAACATATTTATTGTGTGACTGTGAGTGTGTGTGTGTGTGAGTGTATGTGAGTGTGTGTGTGTGTGTGTGTGAGTGTGTGTGTGATGTTTGAGATAGGTGTGTATGTGTGTGTTTATTGTGATATATGTCAAAGATGAGTGTGTGTAAGAGTATGTGTGATGTTCAAGTATGTGTTTCAGTGTGTGTGTGTGTGTGTGTGATAGTATGTGTGTGATATGTGAGAGTGTATGTGTGAGTGTTTGTATGTGTGATATGAGAGTGTAGTGTGTGTGTCCATGTGACATTTCATGAGAATGTGTGTGTGTGTGTGTAACAGTATGTGTTTGTGTGATATGTGCCTGTGTGTGTTTGATATACATGCTATGTGAGTAGTGTGGTACATGTGTGTGTGCACTACATGTGAGAGAGCATGCATGTGTGTGATATATGAGAGTGGATGTCTGCACGATCAGTTAGATGACTTTCAGTAATCAGTTCTCTTCTGCCATCTAAGGATCCAGGGACAGAACTCAGGTTATCAGGTATTCAGAGAGCGTACTTTATCCTCTGAGCTATCCTGCCAGCCTGGAATGCTCATTTATAGCTTTATACCTGCTTGTTCACCCAAGGCTTATTAACCAACCATGTACTCTACTCTGTGCCAAGCACACAAAAACATTTATGCCTGGTGTCCTCGTCATAGGGTGGTGAGAAATTAAATAGAAGGTTTTATTCATTTGTTCCTTTTTGGGTGTGTGTTTCTTTCATCCCACAGGCTTTCGCCTGATTCTCGGTACCGTGTCGGTGCTGGCACCGACAAGAAGGCTTGTGGTATGATAAGCATTGTGAAGAATTAGAGAGGGCGTGTCCGTGCCATGGGCAGAGACAGGAGGATCCTGAGCTCACTAGCCAGCAAGGCTAAGCTGGGAGCTCTGGTTCATTGAGAGACCGTGTCTCAAAAAATTAGGACAAAAAACAATGGAGAAGGTGAGCCACGCCCCCCTCCCCAGTGACATTCTCATTAGGGTTACACACAAGTACTCAGCGAGAGGGGGAGGGGCAGGGAGAGGGGAACGAGAGAGGGAGCGTGCCCAGCAAGAAGGAAAGACAGGAACTAGTAATTTGCCTTTATTTGGCAAGTAACCCACGGAGAGGTCTCTTTAAAGATCTGATATAGTCTCAGATCTTATAAGATCCTTCACTTATAAGCCAGGGTAGGTATGGGACAGAAGGGTTGGGGAGGTTGGGAAGTTATCGATTTTCATCAGCAGTTACCCATCGCTAGGGTTAACCAAGGGGTGGTGAGGAAAAGATTGTTCTGTGAGGAGAAGCATGTCCCCCTCTTGTTCTTGACACTGGACAGGATGGGGAGAGCTAGAGTTGCTTTCATTCAGGAAATTGTAGCCATTGTCACAATTCAGCCAAAATGGAAGCGCTTTAGGAAAGGCATGGTCACTAACAGAAGAGTCTGTGTGCTGGTGGGAGGATCCTGCTGCAGCCCAGCGGCAGGAGCAGAGTAAGGGAAAGAGAGGCAGAGGAGGCGGAGGTAGTCTACTAAGTCTGTACCAGCGCCGAGCGTTACCCAACAGTAGGCAGGAGATTTAAGGGAGTAATAAGATTATAACGTGTAATTTTGGTCTACCAATTGAAAAGATTGAAGAACACAGGAGACTAGGAACAGGATTGGGAGACCGAAGTTGCTGAGGCAGGAGGTTTTGGTAGATTGGACAAGGGCTACAACCGTGGCCATGCAGAGAGGAGGGGGTGATTTGAGTGTGAAGAAGCTTGATTGGTAGGGCTTGGGGATAGACGGAAAGGAGAAGAACTCAAGGACTCTGCGCTATCCTGAGCAGCTAGCCTTCTATCCAAGGGTCTTTTTTTAGGGAGTGATTAGATCTTACAATTCCCTTTTAATGTTTGGACTCATATTGCCACTGTGTTGTCCTGTGTGACCCAACAGCAATCACCATACCTATGCTATTTCCAACTGAGGGTGTGCAAATTTTAAATCTCAAAGTTTAAAAAGTTTGTAGGGTTCCAAATAAATATTAATTAAATAAAATTTTACTAGGCTAATGAAAGGTTAGATGAGGACACAGACAATGACTACCATCCTGCCTGTATCATATTGTTCATGTTGCTTTCCAAAGGAAGCCTTTGCCCATTTATGTCCCTGTACCTTGTGAGTCCCGGGCTCTTGTATTTAACATAGGCCTTAAAAGGTTAAAATAGACTCTCCAAATGCACATATTCTAATTGAACAACTTAATAATGTACTCTCTCGGTGTTAATCAACTTTCAGGCTTGTGGGCTATTTTTAGTCCAAGTTGCCCTTGCACCTTTGGGTCCAGTTCTAATTCTCTTGGCATCAGAGTATCTCAGTGTGCTGCTCCCTTTGAAATCAATCAGTTCTTTCAGGAGAGAAAATGACACAGCAGCCACGCAGAGAAGTAGGTCATTGAGAACACTCTCCTCACAGAATATGGGAGTTCTTCGCTTCCAGGTGCAGGGGCGGGTAGATGACTTTGGATTACAGAGCACAAAGGGGGCCATTAAAGAAGACTCTCGCCCACCCCACCCCTACCCCCCCAAAGTTGTCAGGAAAGCCATTTCTAGCTGGCTGTATTGTTTTGTCTGGGGAGTTGTAATTTTATCCCAGAATAAACCAAGTAAAATTTGCTATTTAAAAAAAAATTCCTTGGTGTTAAGAATAACAAACAATATCTAACGCAATATCGGACCTGACTTTGCACAGATTTCTGAAAGGACACAAAGAGACCAGTGTGCCGTCAACTGCTTGCCTACAATCATCTACAGCAAGGCATACTATGCAATTCCACTCGTTTATGTCTAATGAGATGAAAACGGCAATTTGCATCCCTCTTTTCAAGGAGAAGGACTAGATCTGCAATGTAGAGGCAGCTTTTAACACTGTCCACAGTCCCTCCATTGTCCATTTCCTTATTAGAGACTCAGCTACTTATCCCATAGCAAAATGAAAATCACAATTTATTGAACTCATTTTTATTAATTTATATTAGCATTCATTAATAGAACAAGGTAGCACGTTTGCTTGATTTGACAGTTTTCTAGATATGCCATGTTCTTTGACCATATTAATCACCCCATTTCTCTCAAACTTCATCCCCCCCCCAGTGTTGTTCTTTTCCTTTTCCCTAAATATCCTTTTTTTTTTTTTTTTGGTTCTTTTTTTTTTGGAGCTAGGATCGAACCCAGGGCCTTGCACTTCCTAGGCAAGCGCTCTACCACTGAGCTAAATCCCCAACCCTCCTAAATATCCTTTTTTGTGTATTTCCTTTTTAAAATCTAGATTCGGTATGAAAGGAAAGCCTGAGAACTTGTCTGTCTGAGTCAGGTATATTTTGCTCACATGATCACTTCCAGTTCCACAGATTTCCCTGGGCATATTTTTAAAGTTTGTTGATCTATGTTCAATTAGAAAATCAATCTCTCTCTCTCTCTCTCTCTCTCTCTCTCTCTCTCTCTCTCTCTCTCTCTCCCTCCTCTCACTCACTTTCCATATCCATCAATTCTATGAATAACTATTGTGAATAGCATGGAACAAACATGGATGGAGAAATACCTGGGTTGTATGCTGTCTTTTTAGGGTTCCCACTGCTGTGATCAAACAACATAACCATAAGCAACATGAAGACCAAAGAACTTTTTTTAATACTTCTATTCATGGTCCATCATTGAGGGAAGTCAGGGTAGGAACCCAGGCAGGAACCTGGAGGAAAGAGCTGAAGCAGATCATGAAGGAACACTGCTTACTGGCTCCTCATGGCTCACTGGGCTTTCATATAACATCCAGGACTGCCAGCCCAGGCATGGATTCACACACACACACACACACACACACACACACACACACACACACACTAATGTTGGCCCTCCCATGTCGATCAACAATCAAGAAAAGGCTGCACTCAACTGCCAACAGGCTTGCCCACAAGTCAATCTGAGTGGGCCATTGTCTCATTAACGTTCTGTCTTTCCAAACGACTTTGGCTTGTGTTAAGTTAAAGCAACACTAACTAGCCATCTGATGGCTTTGATCTTCTTCTATTTATTCTCAGGTGTTGTATAGCAGGATCCCACAGCAGTTTCAGTATCTACAGGAACTGCCATGATCATGCCCACAGGGGCTGCACTAATTCACATTCGCATTAGCTCAGTTGTTTTCCCACCTTCTCCCCAGCATTTGTTGTTTCTTTCTTTGATGACAGTCATTCTGGTTGGAGACTTTGACACTTCAGTCAGAAGTTTATGTTTCAACATTTCAATCCAAATATGATTCAAATAAAAAGTTCCAAAGGGAGTTGAGGCGTCAAAGAGCCCCAAAGAACACAAGCAAAATATAGTGGGTTGTACTTTGCCAATTCTTAATGCTCAGTAGCTGCAATAATATGCATGAGGATATTTGTCTCTCATTAAAAGAGGCAACATGAGAATATCTGAGTGCTGGCACTATATTTGGGGATATTTTCCCTTATTTTTTAATAGGAATGCAATTTCCTATCCATTTATTTATTCAGCTCTCTGTTGAGACAAACAAAAAAATCAAAGAGCCTTTTAATTGCCTCAGAAAATGAGAGCGCTACAAGTCCAAGGGGGGAAATATTCTAAATGAATTTTTAGAAAAAAAATACTGAAAATGGGCTCAAATTACAATAAAGAAAAATTGTTTTGCATTGCTAAAGTCAATAAAAATTAGATAAAAATAAAAACAGTGACTACCCTGGGCAATTTGAAGAAAGAACACATAATTTGAGACCAGAAAGTAAGGTTTCTCCAGATGCAGTCTGGAGAAAGGGAGAAAGCCTGACTCCAGGAGTGCTAACACGCAGGCTTACAGGTGGGTCAAGCCACTGTCAGAGAAAGCAAGAACAGTTACCACTAGAGATAAGCAGACTGTGAGAGGGAAGGACAAGAACCTAACCAACAGAAACCAAGGCCACTTGGCATCATCAGAACCCAGTTACCCCACCACGGCAAGCTCGGTGTACCCCAACACACCAGAAAAGCAAGATTTTGATTTAAAATCACAACTCATGATGATAGAGGTCTTTAAGAAGGACCTAAACAACTTCCTTAAAGGAATACAGGATAATACCGGTAAACTAGTAGAAGCCCTTAAGAAGGAAACACAAAAATCCCCGAAAGAATTATAGGAAAACACAACCAAACAGGTGAAGAAATTGCACAAAACCATCCAGGATATAAACATGGAAATAGAAACAATAAAAAAAAATCACAAAGGGAGACAACCCTGGAGATAGAAAACCTAGGAAAGAGCTCAGAAATTATAGACACAAGAATTACCAACAGAATACAAGAGATAGAAGACAGAATCTCAGGGGCAGAAGATACCATAGAAAATATCAACACAACCATCAAAGAAAATGCAAAAGGCAGAAAGCTACTAACACAAACATCCAGGAAATCCAGGACACAATTAGAAGATTAAGCCTAAGGATAATAGGTACAAAAGAAAGCAAAGATTTCCAACTTAAAGGGCCAGTAGATATCTTTGACAAAATCATAGAAGAAAACTTCCCTAACATAAAGAAAGAGATGCCCATGAACATACAGGAAGCCTACAGAACTGCAAATTGATTGGACCAGAAAAGAAATTCCTCCTATCACATAATAGTCAAAACACCAAATGCACAAAACAAAGAAAAATATTAAAAGCAGTAAGGAAAAAAGGTCAAGTAACATATAAAGGCAGACCTATCAGTATTACACCAGACTTCTCACCAGAGATTGTGGAAGCCAGAATATCCTGGGCAGATGTCATACAAACCCTAAGAGAACACAAATGCCAGCCCAGCTACTATGTCCAGCAAAACTCTCAATTGCCATAGATGGAGAAACCAAGATATTCCATGACAAAACCAAATTTACACACTATCTCTCCACAAATACAGCCCTACAAAGGATAAGAGATGGAAAACTCCAACACAAGGAGGGAAACTACACCCTAGAAAAAGCAAGGAAGTAATCTAATTTCAACTAACCCAAAAGAAGATAGCCACACAAACATAATTCCACCTATAACAACAAAAATAATAAGAAACAAAAACATTGGTCCCTAATATCTTTCAACAAAAATTCCCCAATAAGAAGACATAGACTAACAAACTGGATACTTAAAGAGGAACCAGCATCATGCTGCACACAAGAAACACACTTCAGTGACAAGAGAGATACTACCTCAGAGTAAAAGGCTGGAAAACAATTTTCCAAGAAACAAGTTAGAGTAGCCATTCTAATATCCAATAAAATTGGCTTTCAACCAAAAGTTATCAAAAAAAAGATAAGGAAAGAACAGAACACTTCATATTCATCAAAGAAAAAATCCACCAAGATGAGCTCACAACCCTGAATATCTGTGCTCCAAATATAAGGGCACCTACATTCATAAAAGAAACCTTACTAAAGCTCAAAGCACACATTGCACACAATAGTATGGGAGACTTCAAAAAACCACTTTCATCAATGGACAGATCATGAAAACAGAAACTAAACAGAGACACAGAGAAACTAACAAAAGGTATGATCCAAATGGATTTAACAGATATCAATAGAACATTTCATCCTAAAACAAAAGAATATACCTTCTTCTCAGCACCTCATGGTACCTTCTCCAGAACTGACCATGTAACCAGTCACAAAACAGGCCTCAACAAATACAAAAGACTGAAATAATCCCATGCATTCTATAAGATTACTGTGGACTAAGGCTGGTCTTCAATAACAACAAAAGTAAAAGAAAGTCCACATACCCATGGAAGGTAAACAACTGTAGAGGGCCGCAATAACATTCGCCACCACTAGATGGCGCTGGCTTCCACTGCGCCCCACGTGGAAGGCCAGGTCAGTCAAGATGGCGCTAGCCTTTACCGCGCAAGCCGGCTCCCTATGGGGAGGTTAACTGTGTGCGCATGTGCAAGAGTGCCTTCTTGCCAGGTCTTTGCCCATTTCCGGGGCGTACCTGATGAGGTCATGAGTAAGCAACCAATCAGGTGTGGGTGCGTGCAGGGGGGATAAATAAAGGCGCGCCTGGCGGCTGCAAGCGGGCTTCCACCATGAGAGAGGAATAGACAGGAATAAAAGTCACTCATAGTAAGAATTTCTATGTCTCGCGTGCTCCTTGCCCGGCGGGAAGTCGTCGTGGGACATCTGGTGCGAAACCGGGATAAAAACATCGCCCGTGCCACGGGAAGCCTCCATTTCGTGGGAGAAATTCAGAAGCTATGAGTGGGGTAAGACCCTGAGAGACCATGGCTAGCCTTGATCCGCTCCAACTCAGCCCCTTGCCGGACGCGGCAGGTGCCGCTGGGGTTGCTCTGGCAACCCTCGGGCTTTTTCTATTGACCTTTGAGTTTCTAGCTACCGCCAAACGGCTTCAGAGGTCGCGTGGGAACTGCTCAGTTAAAACAACAAAGCGGAAAGCGTTGGGGGAAGGAAAAAGATGGTCAGAAACAGGGGGTAGTGAAAAGTTGCAACGAGAAAAGGAAGCTGATCGATCTCAAGTAACAGTCCCTCAATTCGGAGGTGAAATATTGGGGAAAAGAATGCCCCGGTAGAGAAGGAGGAGGTAAAAGGAACACAGTATGTTGGCAGAAAAACTTTGTCTTGGTGCTTATAAAGGTGTACTTAAGCTCCGGCGCCCGGCTCTCGGAAGTCACAAGCGTCCGTCGCTGACTCGACAGCTTTACAGAGTCATGCTGATCAGATTTGATCGAGGCAGACCGCCTGAAAATTTATTCAGGAGAATCAAATAAAAGGACATTTCAGTGCCCGTGCACAGCCTGATGGAGTTTATGTAATTGGGTTGTGAGTAAAAATATTCAGGGCTGTGTTTCACTTCCATACCATTGGCAAATGTCGGTCGTGCCGCTCAGATAATATATCTTAGTATCTTACAGGAATTGGGTTTCAACACGTTGGTGGACTAGTCCAGGAATTGAGACAATCCATCGCCCATATCAACTCCACCCGAGTGGATAGTCACCGTGGACACCATCTGGTTTTTTCCCTCTTTGTCTATTGTTTGTCTCTGGTGCACCAGGATGTCTCCATGTCTGTCAGTTTATGTCTGTGATTTTTGTTTCTCGTTGTTTAAATGTTTTATGTTTCATGTTCAAAAGAAAAAATGGTAAAAACCTTATCTGCGGTCGTGCACACCTTGACTTGGTTTTAACTCGTTTCAAAAGGAACAAATGAATAGAAAAACAGTTTCAATCAGGTCTTTAAAGCCCTGTGCCTAGAGCCAGGTGTCTAGATTAGCTGGAGGAGCTGCTTAGAAGCTGATTAAGCGTCTACACGGGCTGATCTTAAAGGTGCTAACAGCTTCTCAGCTTCTTTGGTACGAGAGTTGATAGCTGTTTCTCTTAGAAAAATCCCTGACTGGTTAATTGACTCAACAGGTGACAAGGTGCATCTCTTAAAATCATAGCTAAAAGGGTAAAAATGGTGTTTGATATGTGTAGCCACTTCAATTTTGTTTCTCATTGGTTTTAAATGTATAAATATGCTCTGCTTGCCTTGGTTGTGGACTATTGGCTTTCAAGTTATTGGATATGGTTAAAAAGGTATAATATTGGTAACAGAAAGTTGGCTTAAAACTATAATTTAGATGAAGTAATTCTAGATAACATGTGACATTGGGCCACCCCTAGTGAGACAGGTCTAAATTGAGGTAATGTTTTTATGAAATTCTTATGCTAGAAACCAGGCTTCTAAAAGAATTTAGGACATTGTCTCGAAAGGTATTGGAGACCACGCCATTGTGCGTTCTAATGTAGAATTGATAGTCAAACTTTACAACATAATAGATAGACTTGTGGTGCCTTGGAGACTAGATTGTTGGGGGTTGAGTTTTGCTTTCCATAGGTGTGGCTTGCCCTGAAGTTATCTGTATTCTAATGCTAATTTCCACTGCCCGGAGAACAGCTGCCTAGTCACATACTAAGAGCTCAGGTGACCTTGTGGTGGTGGTCTGCTGTTACAAGGAGAATTTAAGATTGTGATTAAGGATTGCCAGTGTTACATTGACTAACTCAAATTTATTTATAATTGAAGAAAAATCAAACAGGTAGAGATTGTATTGGATAGAGATTGTTACAGGATTTACAAAAGATTGATGAGGTTTTAGAACTTATGAGAACATTACAGCCAGTTTCCTTACTCCAACTGCCATTTCAAGATAGATTTAGAGGATTGTTTTTATACAGTTTGTTTACATCCTGGCGATTGTGAGTTTTTATTTTGTGAGCTTGCTTATAATTTTAGAGAGCCCATAGAGTGATATCATTAAAAGTGGCTAACAGCCTTATATTATATAATTTTGTTGCTTCTTCAATGTAAGAAGTTAGAACATTAAATCTTTCAGTATATATAGAAATTTTTACTACAAACATTTGCTCTCAGAATGAGCTTTAATATTTGGGGAGTAGCTGTTGCACTACTCCAAAAAAGAATATTTGAAGCTAATTTCAAGCTTCTAAAGATATGTTAATTGGCTAAATACCTCCCCTTACCAGAGGACTTAGGTCTTTGTTATGCACATTGGAGATAAAACTTCAGCTGTGTTAATACAGAATTGTAGGCTAGAGTCATGGAAGTATTTTAAAAAGAAACCTGGTGAAACATATCTTAGTCCAAACAACAATTTAATTGGTTATTACAAAATACTGATATTTGGCCTATTACATATACAAATTTTTCAGACAAAATTGATAACTTTACTCTTTACATGCTTTTGTACTTCCTACATATTTGTGCGTACTACCCATAGAAAATGCGCTTAGAGTATTTTTCATCTAATGAAAAGGCTACAGGTATGATTAGATCACTTGCTTATTCTTCTTGAGTTTCTGCTGCTTCAGCACAGATTATTAATTTCATGCTTTAGCCGCTGTTTTTTAAAATGTTAAAAATCAAGCTTTCACTTCATATACTGATAGCCATTGTGTGGTTTGTGGTTTACAATTGATTTCAATCACTTAATGCTTTATTGAGACAGGTTTTCTACTTGAAATCAGTGAGTGATTCCAGTGTAAATTGTCTGACAACTCACTGTCCTTTCAGTGCTCTGGCTCAGAGAACTAAACAAAACCATAGACCCAGCTCTTTGAAAATGATAATGGAGTTGATATCACACCCTAACGATAAGAGGAAGACACCATTTGATTACTTTCAACGCCCAGCCTCACCCTGCCAACTCAGATTTCTAAATAAGGCTAAATCTGGACCTTGTTTACAGGATTTGACATTTCTAATTAATGCTTATGTTTAGGTAAATAAAGTTTGTGAGGTGCTGGAGAGATGGCTTAGTGGTTAAGAGCACTAAATACTGTTCCTTTATAGGACATTTAAGAACTCAAACTGGATTGCCTAGACTCCTTAACTAGGGAGGACAGATATCAGACAGATTAGGCCTTACATAAAAAAAATTAATAAAAAAAATCTCATTCTTTATATATCCAAAACAATAATGCTAGAAACAATAATTTGGTATACAAGTCAAATTATAAATACAAGTGCTCAGTGTCCTCAATTTAATCCTCGAGGACTTATCTTAATAAACAATATTTTAACAATTTTAATAAATAAATAGGGGGAGATATCCCTGAATGCTAATAATACTCCTTTTATTTCAATTTTAAAATTTGGATGCCAAAGTTTATGGCACCCTACAACTAGGCATACTTCTGCCTAGGTGAAATAGAGGGATCCACATATTGACATGATCCTGTCCAGATATTTTATAGGGGGTAAAGGGAATGTTTGTGTTTTTTCTCCAGGATGCTACAAGAGTGTGCCAGCTGCCTGGGTGGTTGCTGAGACTTGCTGATCCTGGTTACATGAAGATTCAGCTCTCGTGGTTCAACCCTAGAGTCATTCCTCTGCCCTGAAAGGAAGGCGGAAGATCCCCCCCTTCCCCTTTTGTCATCACAGAAATCTTGCCGTTGCTGCAGTCAGTGTTACCGCTGCGTGTGTTCCCGTCCCACTGTGGCCTACGCTCAGACTCTGTAAACTGCTGCTTGCTGATTCCAGCTGTTACCCCTGTCCCTTCATTTCCCTGGTGACTCTTGCTGCCTTAACTGGTAACTGGTGTTGCCATTTTACAGACTGTAGCTTCACAGAAAGCCACCTGTGTAAAGCTACAATGACTGGAGAACTCTGTCCTGGTCATACAGATCTCAGAAATTGGTTCCATTGTCTGCTGGGTGTTCCAGAGCAAAATGACTGATCCTGAACTGTCCTGGAAAAGACCTTGACACTTTCGCTGCTATTGTAGCAGCCATTACAGCTGCAGACATTGTGTCTGCAGTGTCTGGAGTTATCCTCCACCAATCTATTGTTAGACAAGTACAATGGGTGAACTTTCTAGAATAGTTACTAACAATTGGAAATTCTAAATTTCATTATAGGAGTGGCTTGACCATGGCCCTTGGTGGCAACAGCTGAGGAGGACCAAATGAGGTGCCCACTACTTATCGGGAGTGGCTCTGTTTGATACAGCCCTATGCTGTGGATCAGTATTCATACCATGGTTGGTTTGCAAACTCAGACCTCAACAATAATGTGACAAGGCCGTTATTCACTCAAGCACTTGTGGCCATTGTACAAAGGGCCTCCACTGAAATTTGGTTATCTTGCTCAGGACTTACTCTGTATCTGAGTTCCCCTGCTCCTGCACCCCAAGGACCTGTGGGTCCATTTGCACTGGGGAGAGGGTCTCTCTCTGTATTCTGAGTTCTCTGCTCTTGCACCCCATAGATCTGTGGATCATTGCACTGGGATTGAGAGAGACTCAGTGATTTCCTTTGATCAGCCCCCCTGCACATCGCTGAGGTTTCCTCATTGCACGCGATATAGGGTGATCATGACTGCTATAAAAATATTATAAATAAAAAGGGTGAGATGTAGAGGGGCACAATAACATTTCGCCACCACTAGATGGCGCTGGCTTCCCACTGCGCCCCACGTGGAAGGCCAGGTCAGTCAAGATGGCGCTAGCCTTTACAGCTAACCTCCCTATGGGGAGGTTAACTGTGTCTTGCATGTGCAAGAGTGCCTTCATGCCAGGTCTTTGCCCATTTCAGGGCGTACCTGATGAGGTCATGAGTAAGCAACCAATCAGGTGTGGGTGCGTGCACGGGGATAAATAGGCGCGCCTGGCAGCGCAAGCGAGGCTTCCACCATGAGAGAGGAATAGACAGGAATAAAAGTCACTCATAGTAAGAATTTCTATGTCTCGCGTGCTCCTTGCCGGCGGGAAGTCGTGCGTGGGACAAACAACGTTCTACTCAATGATAACTTGGTTTAGGAAGAAATAAAGAAATTAAGGCTTTTTAGAATTTAATGAAAATGAAGGCACAACATACCCAAGCTCATGGGACACAAGGAAAGCAGTGCTAAGAGGAAAACTCATAGCTCTGACAGCCTCCAAAAAGAAACTGGAGAGAGCATGCACTAGTGGCTTGACAGCATACCTAAAAGCTCTAGAACAAAAAGAAGCAAATACATCCAAGAGGAGTAGACAGCAGGAGATTATCAAACTCAGGGCTGAAAGCAACCAAGTAGAAACAAAACCAACTATACAAAGAATCACCAAAACAGGAGATGGTTCTTTGAGAAAATCAACAAGATAGATAAACCCTTAGCCAGACTAACCATAAAGCAGAGATCATATCCAAGTTAACAAAATCAGAAAGGAAAAGGAAGAGATAACAACAGAAATTGAGAAAATGCAAAAGGTCATCAGATATTACTACAAAAGCCTATACCCAACAAAAATGGAAAATCTGGATGAAATGGACAGTTTTCTTAGACAGATATCTGGTTCCAAAGTTAAATCAGGATCAATGATAAACCATTTTAACAGTCCTATAACTTTAAAGAAATAGAAATAGTCCTTAAAAAGTCTCCAACCAAAAAAGCTAGGGAGAAGATGGGTCTAGTCTCAAAGAATTCTATCAGGCCTTCGGGAGAAGATCTAAACCAATATTGTCCAAACTATTCCACAAAACAGAAACAGAAGGAACACTACCCAATTACTTCTATGAAGCCACCTAAATCACACAAAGACCCAACAAAGAAAGAGAACTTCAGACCAATTTCCCTCATGAATATTGATGCAAAAATACGCAATAAAATTATGGAAACTGAATCCAAGAACACATCAAAATGATCATTCATCATGAGCATGTAGGCTTCATCCCAGAGATGCAGGGATGGTTCAATATACAGAAATCCATCAATGTAATCCACTATATAAACAAACTCAAAGGGAAAAAAGACACATGATCATGTCATTAGATGATGAGAAAGCATTTGACAAAATTCAACACCCCTTCATGTTAAAAGTCCTGGAAAGATCAGAAATTAAGACCCATACCTAAACACAATAAAAGCAATATAAAGCAAACCAGTAGCCAACATCAAACTAAATGGAAAGAAACTTGAAGCAAACTCACTAAAATCAGGGACTAGACGAGGCTGCCCATTTTTTGTCTACCTATTCAGTATAGTACTCAAAATCCTAGGCAGAGCAATCAGACAACAAAAGGAAGTCAAGGGGATACAAAATGGAAGGGAAGAAGTCAAAATATCACTGTTTGCATATGGTATGATAGTATACTTAAGTGAACCCCAAAATTACACCAGAGAACTCCTACAGCTGATAAACAACTTCAACAAAGTGGCTGGATTTAAAATTAACACAAACAAATCAGTAGCCTGCCTCTACTCAAAGCCTAAACAGAATGAGAAAGAAATTAGGGAAATGACACCCTTCACAATAGCTACAAATAGCATAAAATACCTCAGTGTGACTCTACCCAAGCAAGTGAAAGATCTATATGACAAGAATTTCAAGTCTCTGAAGAAAGAAATTGAAGACGATCTCAGAAGATGGAAAGACCTCCCATGCTCATGGATTGGCAGGATTAATATTGTAAAAGTGGTCATCGCCAAAAGTAATCTACAGATTCAATACAATCCCCATCAAAATTCCAACTCGATTTCTCATAGAATTAAAAAGAGCAATTTGCAAATTCATTTGGAATAACAAAAAACCAAGGATAGCTAAAACTATCCTCAACAATAAAAGAACTTCTGTGGGAATCACCATCTCTGACCTCAAGCTACATCACAGAAAAATAGTGATAACAACTGTGTGGTATTTGTACAGAGACAAACAGGTAGATCAATGGAAAAGAATTGAAGACCCAGAAATGAACCCACACACCTATGGTCACTTGATCTTTGACCAAGGCACTAAAATCATCCAGTGGATAAAAGATGACATTTTTACCAAATGGTGCTGGTTCAACTGGCAGTCAGCATATAGAAGACTGCAAATTGATCCATTCTTATCACCCTGTACAAAGCTGAAGTTCAAGTGGATCAATGACCTCCACATAAAACCAGATACACTCAAACTAATAGAAGAAAGAGTGGGGAAGAGTCTCGAACACCTGGGCACTAGGAAAAAATTTCCTGAAAAAACACCAATGACTCATGCCTAAGATCAAGAATTGACAAATGGGACCTCATAAACTGCAAAGCTTTGTAAGGCAAAGGACACTGTCATTAGGACAAAAAAACCAACAGATTGGGGAAAGATCTTTTACCAATGCTAATTTAAAATGGCTAAAATCCAATATATACAAAGAACTCAAGAACTTAGACTCCAGAGAATCAAATAGCCCTATTAAAAATGGGATACAGTGCTAAACAAATAATTCTAAGCTGAAGTATATAGAATGACTGAGAAGTACTTAAAGAAATGTTCAACATCCTAAGTCATCAGGGAAATGCAAATCAAAACAACCCTGAGATTCTACCTCACACCAGTCAGAATGGCTAAGATCAAAAACTCAGGTGACAACAGGTACTGACTAGGATGTGAGGAAGAGGAACACTCCTCCATTGTTGGTGGAACTGCAAGCTGGTACTTACAGCACTCTGGAAATCATTCTGGAGGTTCCTCAGAAAGCTGGACATAGTACTTCCTGAGGACCCAGTTATATCTCTCTTGGGCATATATCCAAAAGATGCCCCAACATATAACAAGGACACATGCTCCACTATGTTCATAGCAGCCTTATTTATATAGCCAGAAGCTGGAATGAACCCAGATGCCCTTCAACAGAGGAATGGATACAGAAAAATATGGTACATCTACACAATGGAATATTACTCAGCTATCAAAAACAATGACTTCATTAAATTCATGGGCAAATGGAACTAGAAAATATCATCCTGAGTGAAGTAACCCAATCACAGAAAAACACACATGGTATGCACTCACTGATAAGTGGATATTAACCCCAAAACATGGATTACCCAAGATACAATCTACAGACCACATGAAGCTCAAGAAGGACGACCAAAGTGAGGATGCTTCAGTCCTTCTTTGAAGGGGGAACAAAAATATTCATAGGAGGAGATATAGAGATACAGTTTGGAGCAGTGACTGAAAGAAAGGCCATCCAGAAACTGCCCCACTTAGGAATTCAGCCCATATACATCCAGCCACCAAACCCAGACAATATTGATGATGCCAAAAAGTTCATGCTGACAGGAGCCCGATATTAGCTGTCTCCTGAGCGGCTCTACCAGAGCATGACAAATACAGAGGTGGATGCTTGCAATCAACCATTGAACTGAGACTGAGCACAGGGTCCTCAATGGAAGAGTTAGGAAAGAAATGAAGGAGCTGAAGGGGCTTGCAACCCCATAAGAACAACAATACCAACCAACCAGAGCTCCCAGAGAATAAAACACCACCCAAATAGTACTCATGGACAGACTCATGGCTCCAGCTGCATATGCAGCACAGGATGGCCTTGTTGGGCACCAAAGGGAGGAAAGCCCTTGGTCCTGCCAAGGCTGGACCCCACAGTGTAGGGGAATGTTAGGGTGGGGAGGTGGGAAGGGGTGGGGGGGGTAGGTGGGTGGGGGCATGCCCTTATAGAAGCAGTGGGAGGGGGGATGGGATAGGGGGTTTATGGACGGGAAACTGGGAAAGAGGTTAATAACATTTGAAATGTAAATAAAAAAATATTCAATTTTTTAAAAAAAGGAAAAGAAGGTTAAGAGTCACTTTCTGATTATCTTCCCCATATAAAACTTCTCCTTTTGCAAAATTAGAAATCTATAGTAAAATATCCGTTACAGTGGTGATGGTAGGGGAGCTTATTAACAGACATCTATGAACAAAACCACTCCTTGACGAATGCCTGCAAAAGGCATTCTGCCTTCTCCCCATCTCTAGGTCAAAATTGGAGTTTGATTTAAATGTTAGTCAGCTAAAGCTCTGTGCTACCAGAGAGGTTCTTTAAGAGCCAGACAGAAGGATGTTCTCTGACCTAGATTATAAAACCATCTCTCCTGGAGAGTCCTGTCCATGGATGCTGTACAGAGGCCAAAAAGAATGTGGATAAGCCCTGATGAATCATTCCAAACTGCCAAGTCAGGCATGACCATATAAGGCACAGAAAGACATAGTTTCTGCCCCTGAAACAGAGCCAGCAGGGCATGAGTCTCCATGAGTGTCGATGGTTGCTGTGGGCAAAAGGATTGGCTGTATACTAGTGTATAAATTTTCATTTCCTATGCCAAGGTTAATGACTCCACAATAAAACAGAGTCTCAGAAGCGAGGATGTATCCATGTCTCAACAAGTGCTTTCAGGACAGCACTTACAGCTATAGGACAGAACTTGAAAACACCAGGTCAAATGTATATTTATATATACCTTCACAGACTTAAAGCAACAGAGGCAGATGCACCATAAGCCAGCATGTCAGAAAGATACAGACAAGCAGATACAGAAGTAGGCAGATTCTTGAGTTCAAGGTCATCCTGGAACAGAGGGAGTTTAAGTCTAGGCTCAAGAGTGAAAGAAATGGTAATTTCAGAGCAGGGTTCCATCCACCCACTTCTTGTCTGTGCTTGTTCTGCTGTCTCTAAGGATCAAGGAGCTGGGGGCTCATGGGATGATGATTCATGGGACAATCAAAGGGAAACTTGGGGTAAAGGTGAATTGATTAGACTGGGCTTTTGATCTGTAAGAGACGAGCTATTATCCACAGAGAGAAGAGCTGTCTCGAGCAGAGAACTGTCTGGAGATCTCCAGAGAAAGTAGGAGAGAGAGAGAGAGAGAGAGAGAGAGAGAGAGAGAGAGAGAGAGAGAGAGAGAGAGAGAGAGAGCGCTCAGTATAGAAAGTTATGTAAAGAACATAGATCATCAGTTTGGACCCATTCCTGGACTAACGCCCCCCCCCTTTTCTCAAGAACCCCTCTCTAAGCTGAAATTGGTCCTTGACACCAATCCATACACCTAAGTTTATGCCATATAGTCAAATCACATAGTGGACAGTTTTTTGATGATGTTTGGATCATCATTTCTGAAAGACCCAGGGTCACAAACCCTTAAATAAATCTGCCACTTACTTTGTGTTATGTCTGCTCTTGTGGCAAAGTGTTGGTCATGACCCACATGGTTTCAGAGAAAAGACTCATACCTTTCTGTTCCCATGACAACACGGATCCCCTGTGCTCTTGCTGAGTGAGGGGAATCAGAAAGAGTCTCACAATCACATTGGTGTGAACATGGGAGGGGGCTATCAACTTTATCTTCTAGCTTTCCACAAAACCCACAGTGTGGAAAGGCATCTCACAATCTCCAAAGAAAGATTGCCTCATGCTGACTTAAGACAGAGAGTTGTAGTGTAGGTTCTATATTGTGTATTTTAAAGAATTTTATAAGGAGCATGGAGAGATCGTTCAGTGGTTGAGAACACTTCCTTTTCTTGGAAAGGACAAAGGGCCCACAGGATGACTAACAACTCTCTCAAACCCCAGTACCAGAGAATACGTTGCCCTCTTCTGACCTTCAAAACATTGTATACATGTAGTGCACATACATACATGCAGATAAAATACTTTTGCATGTAAACTAACTAAATCTTTAAAATATATTTCTTAATATGTTTGTGTATGTTCTCTATATATTCATAAGGTGGAAATTAAATATCTAGTTCCTTAGGTCCTATGTAAAGAACTCTAGAGAAAAGCCTAGGCCTTTGCCTTTGAATTGAAGGTCCTTGTGATTGCCAGCAGGATCAGGAGAAAAGGATCAAGTTCAACTTCTTCTTGTCTGTGACAGAGACAAACTGAATTATAGTTACACATTAATCAGTCCTGCTCTCTTATTCAGTGCCTATATAACAATACGTTTTTGGTCATATATTAATTTAGAGCATTTCCCTGCCCCCAATTTTTGAGACCATGGATTTAATACTTACATTTTTATTTAAAGATGTCTGTCTTAGTTTATTTTCCTGTTTTTGCCTAAAGAATACTATGACAAAAACAACTTAAAGAGAAAAGATTTATGCTTGTTCATGGCTCAAAAGTACAATATCACGGTGGGACATCAGAGAAAGTGAAGCAGAGAGTCACATCTCCCTCCCTAGGAAGAAGCGAGTGATGGGTGCTCAGCTAGCTCTGTTTTTTACCCAGGCCAGGAACCAAGCCTAGGGGATGGTGCCTCCCACTGTAGGAGGTCTTTCCACTTCAATTAACTTAATGAGGATAATCTTCCACAGGTGAACCAAGAGGTTAAATAAACTCTCATAAGTTTGCCTATAGGATTGTCTCCTAGGCGATTGAAGATCCTATTAAATTGGCAATACAAACCACCACAGCTTCTCACAGTTAATTCTGTTGTAATTGGATACATTGGATATACAAATGTGTAAAAGATCAGCAGTTTTTTTTCCTCATGAGTCAGTCAAAGCCTGTCAAGATGGGGTTTATTTATGTATTTTGTATTTTGTTACTTTGTTTGTCCAGAGCTCCACCCTTCCTCTTATCTGGTCACTTGGCCCTCTGATACTCAACTGCAAGCCTTACTATTGGTTATTTTGCAAGTTTCCAACTCTTTATTTTTAATCCTAAATGAGTTTAGTGTTAAAACTCATTTAACACTAAAATTTGTTTTTTTACCATAATTGTAGTAAGTGGACCCTCATGGCTGGAAATCTGGGATTGATATCCTGGTCAATTTGAGCTTGAGTAAGGAACAACCAATTGCCACTGGAAAATAGGAAACAGGGTAACACATTATATGAATTAGAAGCAAATGGTTACTCTTAGTTGGAATGAAGTATTTTGTCAAGATTGTTAATAAGGACAAGGGGCAAAGGGGATTTCTGTGAATCACATCATCACGAATAGACTAAAATCATATATTGTATTCTTTCTGAAAGTAAGTTTCACTAAAAGTAAGTTATGTCTCAATAAATTTGTGAAGGGAAGGATGTTTAAAATAGACAAAGTAACTTTTGTATTATAAACAAAAATTCATGAAATATATGTCAAAATGTATCTTAGTGGGAGTGATTGTACAGTTCAAGATGTAATATATTAAATGATAAAAATTAAAGAATCTTAAATAGATTTATCATGAATATTTTTATCATTTACTCACAATCCTATGAACCATTTCCTCAGAAAGTGATTTTACAAAATACACAGTCATTTTGCCTTAATGACTGACTTATTATTAAACACTCATCCTTTGGGCTGAGTGTGGTGGTGACCTCCTTCAGCCTCAGCACTCAGGAGGCTAAGGTGGGTGGATGGGTGAGATCTCTGTGGTTTAGAGCCAGGCTGGTCTATGTAGAGAGTTCTGGGATAGCGAGATCTACATATTGAAACCTTGACTTAAAACAAACAGAAAAGGAAGGAAGGAGGGAAGGAAGGAAGGGAGAGAGGGAGGGAGGGAGGGAGGGGAAGGGAAGAGAAGGAAAAGAAAAGGAAAGATAAGAAAAGAAAAGGAAAGAAAAGAAAAGAAAAGAAAAGAAAAGAAACGGAAAGGAAAAGACTCCGGTCTTAAATTCTCAGAAGCTAACAAAAGCGAACCAATAAACGCACAGCTGTGTGGACTCTACAAGGCTAATGAATGAAACAGACATGATGACTCCAAGATATGGGTAAGAAGAAGGGTTTTATTGTCGATATGAGGAAAAGCACAGCCAAAGACACCTGCGAGTGTCTAGACTGAACATGGCCAACAGACTGAGCAGAGCTATGAGAAGAGAGAGAGGGGAAGAATGGGGGGGGAGGAAGAGGAGGAAGAGGAGGAAGAGGAGGAGAAGGAGACAGGGTAAGATCCAGACTGAGCCAGGAGCCAAGAGGCCAAGAGAGCATGTAACTGAAATAACTGAGTTATATAGGAATCAGAATCTGGGGGAAGGGAGTTGAAGTCCAGCTCTTGGGCTGAAGATGTTTTGGGTAGGGGCCAGGTGAGTAGTGCTGGGAGGTGATTGTGGTGCTGAGTGAGACTTGTCCTGGGTTTCTTTGACACCTAAAAGCTAACTGATTAGAACACTGTACAGCTCTATATAGCTGCATGACTGATTAAAGCAGTGATTGTCATGAAACCGAATTCCAAAGCCAAACTGGCTTGGGCTAACCGTAGTCTATCAATCTAATAGTCATTCGTTGCCCCCTTCTATATTGGATTAACACCATTGCTATGACTATTAGGTGATCCTTTTCAATATGCAAGCAAATCCTTCACTTACCACCAACCCAAAGGCTAAAGCATCATTAGATACTGACATTCCACTGCCTACTCGATATGTCCACTAATGTAGCTTTTAAATACTAAGATTTGTGACTTTATTCATTCTGTTACCATAAGAAGTTCATGAAACTATTATAAATATTGGAACATGGTGTTAAGGTAATCTAAATCCATCCCCAGGCCATATTCATTCTTGCTCAGCTCCAGAAGAAAATATTTTTGTATGTTGTTTGAGTGAGAGCTGTGATTTTAAATCAAGGACTTCAAATATATTACCCGATAATAACCTGAGTAAGACAAAGATTTCATTGCTAGTGCTATTCACCAAAACCAGAAAGAAGGTGTGCTAAAACGAAGTACAAGGGAAGAAATAAATGGTTTTAGGCATTAGGTCATCAGGTGTCTGTGAATGTTCACAACAGGCCTCCTGGATGAGTAAGAGGGAGAGAATGAATTTGCTTTCTCAGCATCATGTCTTTGGTTCTGTTAGAACGCCCAGGTCCAGCTGTTTGACACTTGAGAGGCAACACTTGCAGAGAACTGGTGGGAAGGAATGACCATTAATTATTCAAGGACAAGCTCTGAGAAGACAAGGGTACTGCCATCTCCTCAAAGATCCAGCCTGCTGGGAGCTAAGGTACATTAAAGGGATTTTATATGAAAGAAAAAAGTATCAGGAGTCCACAGGCACGAAGGCTACACACTTAGCAAAGTCCTTCTCATCAAAAATGTATATCGTCTTTGTCTCTAGCCAGAATATTGTAATAAAATTTGACCCCAAGAGACTTTATAAGCATATTACTTTTAAGTTAAGTATTACAGCAACTTATATGCATTAATTTTAGAGCAAGTGATATTATCTGGTGGTAGCCAGACAGTCTGGGTTCTGCAATTCTAAAGAAAGATTATAGAGCAACTAACATAAGCATTTAAATATGGCTAAGATATGGCCATATCTTATCATATGAAATGGTGGATAGAGAAGTGCCAAGGAAAATGCCCAAAGGAGTAGTCGCTATATTTCTTGTCATTAGAAAGCTCCTTTAATAGGCAGCAAGACGACTCTTCTCCTTGGTTCCTTTAAAGGTTAGAGGAAAATATATATAAGGAATATATATAAGGAAAAGACCTTAATATGGTCTTATCTTTATTGTTTGAGAATCCTTATGCTGTATTTTGATCATATCCGTTTTCCTCCTTCAATTTTCCTCCTCCCAGACTTTCTCATACTTCCCCAGCACCCAACTTCCTCCAACTTCCTCTCTCTCTCTCTCTCTCTCTCTCTCTTCTCTCTCTCCTCTCTCTTCTCTCCTCTCTTTCTTCTCTCACTCCTCTCTCCCTCTCTTTTTCTCTTCTCTCTTCCCTCTCTCTCCTCTCTCTCTCTCACTCTCCCCTCTCTCTCACGCTCTTTCTTCTCACCCCTCTCTCAAAAGAAAACAAAGAAAACGGAAGTAGGGACTTAAGTGAGGTGGTGGGTGGGAGGGTAGAGAAGAGGAGAGACAATGGGAAAGGATGTCTTCCACAAAGGTCTTAGTGAAGCCGTATAAAACTTACTTCTGTAGTTGCTTCCTAAAGGATTGGATTTTGACATTCAACAATTAATTTGGCTTGCGATATAATAAGGGGATATATATATATACATATATATATATATTTATATATGTATGTATGTATTTGTGTTTGTGTGTGTTACATGTATTATATAATGATGTTTATTGTCATAGGATTAAAATCTACAAAAAGTTTCAGTAAATTAAAGCCAATGATGCCTAATCGTACTGAACTAATTGCTATTACAAAGGGTTGCTAAAATAAAAATGAGCTTTAGATGACTTGTGTGTATCCTTTGTCAATACTAGTCATACTAGTTATAAATAAAGTTTTCCCCCTAGCTCCCTAGGCCATCTTATAACTGACTGATTAAACAAAGAGAACATTTGAAATAAGGCATGAGAAGTGTGTTCAGTATAAAAGACATTGGCTGAAGCACCGTGTCAGAATTTTATGGGAAATCATGATTTGGAGATAAATGTTTATTCTAGTGTCGAGGTACTGAGGCATAACAGTCCCCAAATTTGATAGTTACAAACAGAAAGACTTAACCTCTCATTAGAAGCCAACTTGAACAGTCCCTCAGTAGCATAAACTCTGTGATTCGTGTTTGTTGGGTGAGCCATCTACAGTAGCTCTTCAGATGCAGCAGGGAAATTCTTTCTGACTTTCAGCACACAATTTAAATGCCTGAGAAGTAACGTCTTTGTCTCCAAAGATGGAATGGAGCCATCTTAGATGTCGCTGGAGACTTGACTCAACAGCTAAGAGCCTCTGTTGCGCTTGCAGAATACTGGGGGATTCGGTTCCCAGCAACCACATGGAGCATCCCCTTCTGGCTCTGTAGACACTAGACATACATGTGGTGCACAAACATACAAGAAAGCAAGACATGCATATAAAAATAGAAAGAAATTATTATTATTTTTTTTTATTAACTTGAGTATTTCTTATGTACATTTCGAGTGTTATTCCTTTTCCCGGTTTCCGGGCAAATATCCCCTTCCCTCCCCACCTTCCTTATGGGTGTTCCCCTCCCCACCCTCCCCCCATTGCCGCCCTCCCCCCGACAGTCTAGTTCACTGGGGGTTCAGTCTTAGCAGGACCCAGGGCTTCCCCTTCCACTCGTGCTCTTACTAGGATATTCATTGCTACCTACGAGGTCAGAGTCCAGGGTCAGTCCATGTATAGTCTTTAGGTAGTGGCTTAGTCCCTGGAAGCTCTAGTTGCTTGGCATTGTTGTACATATGGGGTCTCAAGCCCCTTCAAGCTCTTCCAGTTCATTCTCTGATTCCTTCAACGTAAAAGAAAAATATTAGCAATCTGCAAGTGACTGCCAGTTGGTAAATGATTGCTACTGTAAATATAACACCGTTATGGTTTTATTAGGTCATATAATTAATAAAATCAAATAGATAAGAATCTTGCATGAATGTCAGGCTATCTCTCTGCCCAGCCTAGTGCTTTCTCGAGTGGAACATTTCAGGAACAAAATGGTCCCAGGGCCAGGGTGTCAATCCCAAACAGGTTCCTCTGTGGTAGGGTAACCTCAATAGCAAGAGAAGTAGTTAACCTAGACAGCCATTAGCTGGCTTGCAAGTCACTGAGGATGACCCCCTTTCTCATCATCAGATTCAGACCCCACCTCCTGTCTCTCTGATAATATACAAGGAAAGGAAATAGCAGCATTGTCCCTCTTTAGGATTTAAAATACCAACCACATGAAATGATGGAGAGTGAAGAGAGGCACCAGGACTTTTTGAGTCACGTGAAAGGAAAGCTGCTTTCTGCTGGTCAAGAGAATAAAATCTGAGTTATACTTCTGCCATGTTTCTGTCATGGAGACATGACATTCTAAAGAGTCCTGAAGATTATATAATATTACATACTATTGTCCCCTGAGCTCAGTGTTAACAAAATTGCTCCTGTAATGAGCTGGCCATGAGTCCACCCCCAAGAAAGCTGATTTACTTGAACCTATGCTAAAGAAATTGTAAGAGTAATTGACCCCTAACCAGACTTATAAACCCCTAGAGCCTTCCCTTAGACTAGGTGCTGGTCTTTCACTGTTAAATTAGCCCCATTTTCTAACGCAAAATCTTAACTTCTATTTCCATTTTTTTCTGATATTAGCCCATGCTTTAGGACTGCCTGCATAACACCCTGGGCAACACTCCCTCCACCCCCCCAGATCTTTCTGAAGATCCCTGCATTCAGCTGCATACAGATTCTATTTCTGAGCCTGCCTGCTTTCTTGGAACTTAACTTGAATGGTCCAACTATCTGCTTTCCTCTTATATGTCTCCTTCTTCCCCACAGCCTGCTCTGCCTTTATTCATGCATTTATTTTCTCAAACGCCAATAACATGGTTTGAGCTTCCTCAAATCCTGGTATTAGATTATGCTCTCAATGAGACTAAGAGCCCATGAAAAGGGGTCTTGTTTCCCAGAACAGCGGTATTGCAAAATATGCAAGTTCTGAAGCAGAGAGCACTGTTGTCCACCATGTGCCAGCATAAAAGGAACATGTGGGAGCAATTGTGGTTTGTTTGAACCACAGCGCCATATTCATTTGTTTCTCCCTGGAATTGACACCTATTCTGGATTTGGTTAAGCTTGTTCCCTCTGTACACTGGGGAAACAACAGCTACAAGTTACCAGGTGCTCCGTCCATATTATCAAGATTCCACACAAGATTGTTCCTGCCCAAGGCACTTGCTTTCTTTGTCTTGACCCTCCAGTAATTCCTGGATACACTTTGATTCTTCTAACCCCACAGAGTTATTCGTATTGAATGAGAGAGCATACCGAAGACTTAGTAGCAGTATTTGCTTAAGATAGTGGCTTTTGAGGCACACTGTTTAGAAATTTCAACATACAACAATAATTCATCTATTCAAGTCTGTCCCGGCTGTAAGGAACACTGTCGCTGTCATTCTATGTACAGATGACAAAGTGGTGCACTAACCTATTTTCTGAAGTCACCTTCACAAAGTCTCTCCTGGAGACTTTACAGTCAGTCAGAATTTTAAGACATGTTTAAACTTGCCTGGGTATTTAAATATGTGGTCTTGGGAAATGGTATTTCAAGGTTTTCTGAGGAAAGGAATCTCAGAATGACCTTTGGAATGTCTCCTAAAATTGACATATGCAGGTGGAAATGAATGGAATAGGATACTGGTCAAAGTACTCTTCACTGGGACCATCAAGGAGGCTGAGAACTCAAAATATACGTGGGTCAAGCTACTGACCAAGTAATCAATTCTCTAAGTGATGTATAGATCAAACTAGCCAACTGGGATAGCAGGTGAAGGCTAGAAAGTATGGCACAGGATTCATGACTGCTTATAAAATAAGGTCTACAAAAGTAATTGTGCGTGGTTTATTTCTATGATAAAATGTGAAGGGTGGAGTGTATGGTGTGTGTGTGTGTGTGTGTGTGTGTGTGTGTGTGTGTGTAAGGAGGGGGCCATCATCAAGACAGCCCATCTCTTTCATTTCTTTCTATAGGGTAACTCAGAGCATGGCTCAAGGTGTGGTCTGTTCTTAACAGTTTTATATTGTAACAAACATGTGAGATAATCAATTTGTAAAGACATTGGCTTATAGTTTTAGAGGTTTCAGCACATGGTGTATTGGCTGAGAGTGGTGTATCTTGTCTCTGGAAAACAGTGGAGCAAAATTAACCACCAACATAGCCTGGAAGCCAGTGAGACAGATGAAGAGGAAGGGACAAGGTTCCATAATCCTCTTCAGGGGCCTCCAGTGACCCAAAGAACTAAGCCAACTGAAAAACACAACTCTCAACTCAAAGAGAAATGAGAGACAGTTTTTTTTCTGGACTATGGCTTGAGAGCACATTTTCAGGATTTCTCAAATACCGTGTGCCACTGTGGTAACACTTGTAAAAACCTTCATAGTAACCAAATAAAGCAAAATGTCAACCAAGACACGTTCCAAAGACACAGTGGAGATAGGGTTGTAGAAAAGTGAGGAAATGTCTGCTATAGGCCTCAGCCACTGCCCAGTGACATCCTTAGCCTATTATTTGTAGAAGTTAGTGGTCTGTTAACACATTTCAAAAGTGTTTAAACCTAATAGTCAAAAGGATGTTAGGCCAGGCATAGAGGTGGGCAAGGTATGGTAATTAAGAGGGCCAGAAACATCCCAAGATGAATTATAACTGGGCTCTTGACCTGCAGCATTCCAAACCATCCACAACTACTGACATTCTGTTACCTCCCTTGTAGGAGGCTCCTTGTATGTTCTAGTCTTGTTCTGGAATATTCATACCTCCCAATGGGCCCATCTCCTTAAGACTGTCAATTTTTACTAGCCTCATGGGATGGGACTCACTTGGGTCTTTGGGGACATTTTTCAAATCCATAGCAGTTATAAAGTTTGAAAACCTATGTTTTCAATCCTCTTTCAATTGAAGTTGTGTGCAAATATCTAGGAGGGGGAGTGAAGAGAGAATGTGGGAAGAGACAGCTGGCATTGGGGGATGGTGTGGAAACTTGGTGTGGTGGAAACTTCAAAACAAAAAAAAAAGAAGAAAAGAAAGAGAAAATTAACTTCTGCCTATTAGAACTGCCTTGTTATGAAAGACACAAGAGTCTTATTGTTTTAGTCATTATTCCTGGCAGGATTTGTTGTGCAATTATAAATTTATTAGGGGATTTGTTCCTGGGACATCATTCTAATCACTGATATCTAGACTAGACATTGGTTCACTGACTCAGTAAAGAGAAATTCATATTGGCCAGCTCTTATGGAACTAGAAGCTGTACACAGGTTATCTCAGGTACTCAACTCTGCCATTCAAGTGAAAGAAAGTAGCCACAGGCATTACATACATGAAATGTAGCTGTGGTTTCTTCCTGGCTGTGGCCAGAGGAACATAGTTTGCAAACCTCTTTCTTAGAACATAGCTCTGCAGAGACACACCCAGGCAGGAGGATTGTTGCCCAACACAGCACTCTATTCTCTAGTTACTAACTCTATAGGTGTGGGATCTACCAGCTGATTATTCTCTGGCCACAACAGCTAATCTTCAGATCACAGTTTTGAGATGGACTCTTTTTATTCACATGCTTCTGATTAAGAATTATGGTTTCCTCGCATGTAAGTGTGGTTTTATTCATCTTGGACTTGATTTGTGAGGAGGATCAGCTTCAGTCTGCATTTCTATGTCTTCTATAATTATTGTAGACTTCTGATCTCATTACCAAACCAATGGATATTTAGAACATATTGTGTGGTTTCTGCTTCCTATAGCTGAGATATGAGTTATCCTACCTGTTGTTTATATATTTAGCATTAAGCTCACAGCTGGCAATATGCCAAGAAAGTTAGGTAAACACTGAAAGATTTCTGGGAAATCTGGCTTTATGAGGGCGTGTTTTTATCTTCATGGTGAAAAGGGCTAATGTGGCAACTCATCTCTCTCTATCTTGAGGAAGAAGTGTACATGGCCTAACTTTAACTTGTACAGGACATGATGGTTTGAATAAGGATGGCCCCTGTGTTGGTTTGTATATGTTTGGGCCAGGGAATGGCACTATTAGGAGGTATGGCCCTGTTGAAGTAGGTGTGTTACTGTGGGTGTAGGATTTAATATCCTAGTTCTAGTTGCCTGGAAGTGAGTATTCTAGCAGCCTTCAGATGAAGATGTAGACCTCTCAGCTCCTCCTACACCATGCCTGCCTGGATGCTGCCATGTTCCCACCTTGATGATAATGGACTGAACCTATAAGCCAGCCCCAATTAAATATTGTACTTATGATAGTTGTCTTGGTCATGGTGTTTATTCACAGCAGTAAAACCATAATTAAGATAGACCCCCATACATTAGTGTATTTGAATGATTACTTATAGGAAGTGACACTACTTAAGAAGGATTAGGAGGTGTGGCTTTGTTGGAGTAGATGTGGCCTTGTTAGAGAAGGGTGTCACTTGGGGAGGGCTTTGAGGTTTCAAAAACCCAAGCTGGACTGGTGTCTTGTTCTTCTTCCTGCTACCCATGGATCCAGATGTAGAACTCTCAGCTATTTTTCTAGCATACAGGCTGCCATGCCCTCCCCCCGTGATGAGAATGGACTAAACCTCTAAAACTGTAAGCAAGCCCCAAATAAACATTTTCTTTTTTAAGAGCTGCTATGGTCATGTTGTTTCTTCACAGCAATAGCACACTGACTAAAAGGCAGGGAAATCACAAACTGAGGTTTACCTTGTATTTGGAATAAAGGCTGCTAGCATTCATGTGGATACTAAGTAGTACAGAAGAGGCTCTGTCTTTGGAAAATTCGAGGCCAAATGGTGGGTTTCCATTCTAAAGTAATAAATAAAAATAAAAATAAAAATGCCTTTAGACATTTGTTTAAAATGCTTAACACTCAGAGAGAGGTAACTACACTTCTTAACATTATTTTCCATGAGAAACACATGAAGCAGAAGTTGTTGGAAGACATTTAACTGAGTGGATATGGGATGATGTTACAAAGATTGAAGTGAAGATGAGGAGGCAAAAATGATGGTGGAAGAGGACAAGAAAACAGGGGAGTAGAGGTGTGCATTGTAATCAGAAAACAAAAGCTGACAATGTTCTCTCCTGCAGGAAGCAGGAGCTGATGCAGAGGCCATGGAGGGATGTTACTCACTGGTTTGCTTCCCCTGGCTTGCTCAGCTTGCTTTCTTATAGAACCCAGGACCACCAGCCCAGGGATGGCACCACCCACAATGGGCTGGGTCCTCCCCACTTGATCACTAATTGAAAAAATGCCTTACAGCTGGGTCTCATGGTCAGCATTTCCTCAACTGAGGCTCCTTTCTCTGTGATTACTTCAGGTTGTGTCAAGTTGACACACAAAACCAGTCAGTACAATTTCCAATTTTCTCAACACCCTGTTTGGAGGGACTGTTTTTCTCCAATGGGTGTTGCCATCTACCTACCATGAACTGACTTATCCTTGTAAACGTTTTGTTGGAAAATAAAGCATACTCAGGTGTTCAATCACTACCGTATGGTGATAGAATTTTTAATGAGATTATATTAGGAAAGTTTCCAGGAAACTTTAAATCTCGAAACCTAGGCTTTGGAGAGCTTCTGAATAAGCCAACTATTAATATTCTCTAAAAATATTTCAGTGTTGTATGATTACAGTAGAGTAAACCACCAAATTTTCCAATATAAAAGGCCCAGTGATTATGATGATTATGATTCGTGCTCAGGGAAGAGATCACTACAGATCTAAGGAGCCCATGCCTGAAGAGCTCATGACCATGACGTGTATGTGCTTGACCTGCCTCCTCTACTGGTTCCCAGAGGTCAACCCTGACAAGCTTTCTGAGGACAGTTCTTGTCTCCCCACTGGTTCCTCACACATTTCTCTTCCATGATGGATTGACTGGGTAAACAAATCCACTCTATTTTTATATCTCTTGAAGAAATTTAATACCTTTCCTTTGGGCTAAGACTTACTCTCTCTGAGAAGAGAGTCTCATAATCTCTTGGAAAAAACCCCACAGCCATTCTTGATGCAAAGTAATTTTAAACAAAATGCTTGAAGACAGAAGAATTGGCAAGCACTTGAACATCTAAGTCGTTAATTTAACCTGGAGGACACATCCTGTGGCTTTATGTTTTCAGAGCAGGACCTGATATGATCACATTGTATTTATCTATTGAAATATCACACCATATTGCACAAATATGTATAGTTGTGATAGTATGTATAAATGAAGCTCTATAAAAGACTAACATTGAAAACTTCACAATAGACGGAAATTTCTTCCACATGATCAAAACCCAATGTTAGTCTTGTGTGTTTTTCCACAGAACAGCTGTTTCTTCTTAGAATGGCTTATTGTTGCTAATTTACAGAAGTGTCTGTCTTTGTCTGTGTGTCACAAAAGACGCAGGAGAGAAGTCTTCTTGCATTTTCTTTCCTTTATTATGCAAACCATCGTTTTCTTCTCTTCAACAGCAGAGCCCTCATATAGAGACTTGCAGAGACTGTCATCCTGCCCCTTCGAGACCCTCACTCTAAAGTTCATGTTGAAGTTTTAATATCATTTTCTAATTTGATCTTGAAACAAAATTTCCTAAAGATGAATTTCTTTTCCTCCATGATATGCATTTTGAGAATTATATTATAAAAAACATTTTACCACTATTGTGTACCTCATTCTATTTTCTATTTCTATTTTCTCTCATTACTTCAGAACTTACCTGAGTGGTTTATTATAAAAATGAGCACAGATTATTTGTTTTAACTCCCAGTTTCTTACACTCTCTGCATTACTATGTTTTGCAAATGTGGTTATGAAATTAACTCATCATATTATAATCACTTAAAATTAATAACCTTGATAAAGTATTTTAATATAATTGTACACTTTTATATATTTTTTATATTATGATAAAACATCTCATTTTAGGCAGAGTTCCCGAGAAAATGCAAAACTATATTTTGCACGTGGCCTAACGAAAGCAATAATTACTTAGTGTATTTTTTAAAATTACATTAGGTCACATATGTGCTAGGAACGACACTAGAAAACATTTCATGAAATCTGAGGTGGCTTAGACCCTTGAATTAAAATCTTTTGAATCCAGCTCAGCACAGACTGTTTAGTGACGTCAGTGGAGGCAATGTGACAACAGCAGCAGCAAAAGCCATTCACGGGCATTGTGTGGAGGATATGACACAGCCTTCGGATGTCCCCAGGAGGATGCTGGGTAACTGGCAGCACTACAAAGTTGATCATGAAGGTCAGCCAGCCTGTCACCTGTTCACCCAAGGTACGTGTCGAAGCCAGAAAAGCTAGAGGAATTTCAAGTGTCCAGAGCTTTGTTCAGCTCAGTCCCTGCTGTTGATGTAGCTTACTTGAATTGCTGTCTGTCCATCTGTCTGCTCACGTGGTCTTGCCCTTTTGGCTCTGCTGCTGGACTCAACTCTGGAGCCTCGCTCCACTCTGTGGATCAGCAGCAGCTGCCGCTGCAGCAACAGCAGCGCTGATATCATTTCTCTAGAAACAGCTGGCTTGTTATTTCCACCTAGGCTCCTTCCGGTTCCTTCCGGCTTTCCTCTCCTGAGCCACACTGCCTGTTTCTCTGATCTTTGCTTTGCTTGTTAACCCTCTCATTTCTCAATACTTGGGAAATTTTGACAGTTGCTGATCTAGAACAATCTAGAAGGTAAGCCTCTGGTAAAGTATCTATATTAGGCAAATAACTGGCTAGGCCTGTCTGGGATTATTTGATCACTCCATTATATGGACTGAGGTGTGAAGATTTGCCCGGTGTAAATGGCACTATTCCGCGGGCTGAGGTCCCAGATTAAATCTGCAGGAGAAAGGCAGTTGATCACCAGCGTCTTTCGCTCTGCTTCCTAACTGTGAATGCACTCGGGCCAGTCGCCCCAAACTCCTACAGGTATGAGTCCCAGGGTGGAGCATTCCCTCAAGCTATGAATTGACATAAATTCCTCCTTATCTAAGTTACTTCTCCTCTGTTCACCATTGTTAAGTCTGGTGCCTGCAAAGACCCATATTCCCAGGACTGAAGTTACAGATAGTTGTGAGCTGCTACGTGGGCGCTGAAAATAAAGCCAGAGTCCACCGGAAGGACAGCCGGTGCTCTTAAGCTATGAGACATCACTTCAGAGCTTCAGCTATCACAACGGCATGAAGAGTAACTATGACAACATCTTAAAGGCCTTGCCCAAAAGAAAGCAAAACTGGCATCTGCAGATCCCTGGTAGTTTAGTGATGTTATAAAAAATTAAAACCGAGTGTATTTATAGCTGCTTATGGTAGCATGGGACTTGCTTTTAATCCCATAAATCGGATACTGCAGCCAGGCCTAGGATCACATACAGAGTCAAGAGCTCCACAAAGAGCTTGCGTTAACAGTGTCCTCACAGACATTCTACCCCACGTTCCACTGCAGATTGGCCAACGCAAGGACGCACAACTCAGTAAAAACAAAACAAAAAAATAAGAAATCTGAATTTTCTATTCTATTTTAATATACTTTTGTAAGAGGAGCTATTCTATCTTTAAAATTTTTATAATAAAACTGCCAAAATTTGTAAGAGATTGATCAGCCGTTGCTTCAAGTTTCACGAGAGTATTAGCTCGCCAGCCAGCTCATCAGATTTAGGCAATAGGAATACACTGCAATAGGACTAATGATGTGAAATCATTTCAATTTTCTAATAGTTGATTCAATTATTTTATTTATTCTTCAAATGTTATCCCCTTTCCCAGTTTCCTGCCCATAAACACCCTATCCCCTCCTCCCCTCCCCCTGCTTCTATGAGTGTGTTCTCCTACCCATCTACCCACCCCTCCCCACCTCCCCACCCTGACATTCCCCTACACTGGGGCATGGAGCCTTGGCAGGACCAGGGCTTCTCCTCCCATTGATGCCCAACAACGCCATCCTCTGCTACATAGGCACCTGGAGCCATGGGTCTGTCCAAGTGTACTCTTCGGATGGTGATCTGGGATCTCTGGTTGGTTGGTATTGTTGTTCTTCTTCTGGGGTTAAAAACCCCTTCAGCTCCTTCAGTCCTTTCTCTAACTCCTCCAAAGGGGACAATAGTTCTCAGTTCAATGGTTGTCTGCAAGCATCTGCCTCTGTGTCAATTTCATTTTAAGTAGTATTTTAATTTGTTTTTTTTTGAGAATTTCATGCACTCTATTTTGAATATATTCAGTCTCCTTCTCCAGATCCCCCATAGCCACACGCTCCACCCTCCCAAGCCTTCCCACTCAATTTGGCGTTTCCTATTGCCCCTCCTTCCATTGAGTTCAGCTTGTGTTGCCCAGCTAGTCTTGGGGCGGGGGCTTGCCTTTGCATGTGATCAACCTTCCAAGATTCTCATAATTAAAATCAAAGAAAAAAAAAACTTACTGTCTCTCTTCAGCACCTATCATAGGTAAATGCCCCATTCTGTCAGTGGTAGGATTTCTTACCCATTCCCCCTTTTATATGTTGGGATTTGTCTGGTTGGCGTTTGTGCGAGAGCTTTTGTATATTGTCACAGTCTCTGTGAGGTCATACATTCCTCTGCCATAGTGTTTGGAAAACACTGTTTCCTTATGTTATGACCACCTCTAACTTTAAAAATCTCTCCATTCTTTTTCTCAAAGAGCACTGAACCTTGGGAAGAGGGATGTAGTGTGTTTGCCCTGTTTAGAATTGAGCACTCCTCAGTCTACTTCTCCACTTGTTGCCCAGTTAGGATTCTCTGTGTTAGCTACCATCCAACGCAAGAAGGAGTTTTTCTGGTGTGCGTTGAGAGCAAATATTAATTTTAAAAAAAGAAACAGGTGGAAGTAACCTAGAAATTACATTTTATATGGCTGGTATAGCTTATAAACTGACCAATAAGGCTTGAGGTAGATAGAACTGCTGTGTGACTTAACATTTATTTCAGGAAGTTTATACGGTTTGACCATATGCATCATTTAGAGAGGGTGATATCAGACACTTGTCCCCTAGTGAAACAAACTCTACTCAACAGAAAGTGCATGTCAACAGCTATGATTGTACGATTATGAAAAATCCCATTTGGTCTTGTATCATCATGGCGTGCCATCTACCCCCTTTTCCCATTTCTTTTCCCACTGACTCCTGTTTAGTGCGTTTCCCTAGCCAGACTTCCTTAAAACTCTTTGAATCCATTGCTAACCTGGTTACTTTCTTCACAATGCGTTAAATGCAGGGGCAGGCAATGTCAGTATCTCTGCGACCCTTAAGTCTTGCTATCTCACTTGAGGTCTTCTCAGGGTATAGAAGGTGCCTCTATTTCTCCTCATCTTTCTCTGCCCAAGCCCATCTCAGCATCACCTTTACTTCTCTGAGTAGATTTGTTTATGTCCACTGTCCCTCTCCCTGTCTTCCTTACTGTCTCATATGAATGCATTATTATTATTATTATTATTATTATTATTATTATTATTATTATCCATATAACCTAATCACTGTGTCTATAACCCTTTTGCCTATTATTTAGAGTAAATAATTTAAGGCAATGAAAAAGGTTTTTAATAAGTAATTATTCAATTCGGAGATATCTGAAGCATGAAGGAAGGAAATTAATTGTTGAACGACTATCTCAAACACTTAATTTCTTATTTTATTTATATATTTATTTCTTATTATATTTAATGCATCGATATCTAGAGATAAGCACTGTCACTGTTTTAGAGTAGAAAATCTGGGGTTAGACGAGGGGAGGGATCTCAGACAACTGACTGATTCCTTCAGAGGACATGTTGGGCTTTTGGGGTGGCTGGTGACTGGGTCTCAGTTTGGACGAAAGGCAGCCCAGGCAAGGCCAGAGAGCTCCAAGAGCATCTCTCTGTGTTCTCTAGTATTATAGACAAGAGCGTTATTTCTTCCTTAGACCCCATTTTCTGTTCTTCCTGCTCATGCAGTTTCCAGTCCTCGCAGCCCCAGGCTCTCCCAGATGTCTTTCCCATTGCTGCTTAAGCAAAAGATGCTTGTATGTTTCTGCTACTGCTGATCTTGTTGGCATTAACACAGCCTGTTCAGCTTTCCACCCTCGTTTTCATTGTGTGACGACTCCCTGTGTTACATTTCCTCTTTTTACATCTTCACAGAAGTTTGTGTTTTCTGATGTGTCCTAAACATGCACAGATTCAGAATGTGCACACGCGGGCTCCAACAGCCCACACCCCCTTCTATTAAAACAAGAGCCCACGGTTCAAGCACAGTTACTGGGCTGTCTTTGGGAAACCAGGAGCAGATGCTAGCCCACGCCTCTCCCAGTCTAAGAAGGGAGAGTGATGCATTACGATAGTAACTCGTGTTTTAAAACTCCTCATGCAGTGTTCAAATGATTTTACATTGTATATATCATTTTCACTGAATTTTGTTAGCAGACTTTCACAGAAGTGTTAAAACAGATTTTTTTGATTGCCTGGGTTTCCTCCCTTTCTTCCTTCCTTCTTTTCCTCCTTCCTTCCTTCCTTTCTTTCTTTCTTTCTTTCTTCCCCCTCTCTCTCCTTCCTCCCTTCCTCCCTTTTTTTCTTGTCCCCTGTCCCTCTATAATCCAAAACTTTCCCCATGACTTGTTAAAAGCCAGCTCTTGCCAACTCCATTAGACCCATTTAAGTGATAATTCAGAGAAAGAGTAGAGGAATAGAGAAATAAATGACATTCTACTCTTGGTGGCCATCCATTACACATGAGAACATCACATGTGACTGCCACAATTACAGAGATAATTGGAATTCTAGAGCAATAAAAAAAATTCCTGCAAAAGATACCAAAACAATGGTAAAGTTTACATACAGTATTCTTTCTGGGGATATAGTAAACCCAAAAGGGATTTGTATTAATTGGGGTTTTGGTGCTATGAACAGACACTGTGACCAAGGCAAGACTTATAAAGGACAAGATTGAATTGGGGCTGGCTTACAGGTTCAGAGGTTCAGTCCATTATCATCAAGGTGGAAGCAAGGCATTGTCCAGGCAGGAATGGTGCAGGAGGAGCTGAGAGTTCTACATCTGCATCTGAAGGCAGACAGGAGAAGACTGGCTTCCAGGCAGCTAGGATGAGGCTCTTAAAGCCCATGTCCACAGTGACACATCTACACCAACAAGGCCACACCTCCTAATAGTGCCACACCCAGGGCCAGCCCATCCCAGACTTCTTTAAAGAAAGAAGAAACTATACTCATAAGTGAGCATCTTACTCAGCCATCTTCACAGAATTTCTTCATTGGACAGGAACAAAGACAAACCCACAACTAGACAATGTACAGCGAGCCTTGTACTGAGTATTCACTCAGTCCTAAATGAGGTGTCTCTGTTAACTCCCCTTCCTCAGGGCTCAGGGGAGGAAACCTTGTGAAAGAGGAGGCACAAGGATTCTAAGAGTCAGTGGAGATGAAGGACACCAAGAAAACATGGCCCTGTAGACCCAACATGGCTGATGTACATATGCACTCACAGAGACTGGGGGTAGCATTTGTAGGTACTGCACAGGTCTACATCAGGTGGAGTCCCAGTGCTCAGAAAGGGCGTAGACCAAAGCTACCATCCCTAACCTAGAATCTATCTCTAGCTGAACCAACAACTCACAAAAAGAAAAACTAGTCTTCACTAGTACAATAACACTGAGTATATACACCCCCATGGCCAGCCATAAGTAGGTGGCCAACACAGCATGAACTCAATATTACTTTTGGAAGACTTTTGTTTCATAATACCTTCACTGGGTCTTCTCTTCCATTTTTACCTCACAGCTCTTTTGCTCACCCACAGATTATGTTTTCCAATTTGTTTTTTTATGGGATTTCTGTGTATGAGAGAGTGTGTATGTGTTTCTTGGGCTTTTCGTTTGGCTCTTTTTAAATTTGTTTGTTTGCTTATTGTGCCCTATGCTGGTTTGGCTCTTTTTATTTTATTATTTATTTTTTTACATGCCTGTTTGTTTCGTAATGAGGAAAAGAAAGGATGAGGGGTTAGGTGGGCGGGGAAGTAAATAGGATCTGGGAGGAGCTGGGAGAGGGGAAACTATAATCAAAATATATTGCATAAAAATCTATTTTTAATGTTTCATTTATTTTTATTTGCATTGGTATTTTGCCTGTGTGTGTGCCTGCATGTTGGGGTGTTGGATCCCATGACACTAGAGTTACAGGAGGCTATCTATGAGGTACCATGTGGTTGCTGGGAATTGAACCCAGGGCCTCTAGAACAGTTGGTGTTCTCAACTACTGTGCCATATCTCAAGCCTAAAAAATCTACTTTAAGTAAAAAAATAATAATAAAGAACAAATCAACCTTATCCAGAGCAATGATCATCACCTTCCTAATACTGTGACCCTTCAATGCAGTTCCTCATGTGTTGGTGACCAACCATAAAATTACTTTTATTGGTACTTCATAACTGTAATTTTACTGCTATGAATCATAATGTAAATATCTTATTTGCATACGGTCTTAGGTGAGCCTGGTGAAAAGGGTCATTCATCCCCCAATGGGTAAGACCCATAGGTTGAGAACCACTGACTTAGAGTCTTTGCTGTTAACTATCGAGAGCCTGGACTAAAAGGAAAGACAAGACAATTTCACCTGGGAGCAAGAGTCTTCTTGGTTGCTGGGGATTCAGCTACTGCCTGAGTTCTTGGAGAGCCAGTGGCATGGGTACTCACAAATTATACACACACACACACACACACACACACACACACACACACACACACACACACACACCTACCTTTCATTCAGCAATGCCCAGCATCATTATTTTAAGTATAGAATCACTAATTTCGATCAAGTTAGAACAGAGTTGGAATTTAGCAAGGTTTGCCTGTTACTGTACTCTGTGGGGAAGGCTGTTACCTCTTTAGACATGGCTGCCGACCTTCTCAGTCTAGCATTTACAGCAATGTGAGGCTCTGGCTACAACTACCCTGTTAATGAGAGTAGCTCTCAAGAGAATTTTATAAATGAAAACACAAAAGGAGGCAGAAGTGAGTAATTAGTAATCTAGGGAAGTTCACCTGACAGAATGCATATTTTCAAAGGAAGTAATGGGACTTTCTAGAAATGTATGAAGCGGGAACTCCCAATCTAGTGAATGATTGACTAGCCAGGACTCTCTCCACAGAATGACAGAAAAGTGACTCAAAACGTCTTTCACAAAAGAAAATGTATTTGTTTCTGTACAGAAAAATCAATCAATCAATTAATAAATAAAACAAACAAACCAAAGCCTTAAAGCAACATTTCAGTCACAGTTAGATGAAAAGCATCCCACATTAATACTCTGTCTCTCTTTAACAGGGTCCTGTTGCTTTATAGGAAAAATGGCTCACCACATCTCACTTCTTATCCCACAAACACATCCACCTCAACCAAATAGTCATTTCCACCCTCATCTCCAAAGCAATGTTCTGAGAAAGATTCTTATTGACCTCTCTTGATTAACCGCATGTTCCTAAACCAGTTACAATATCCAGAAGCCTGGGGGAACTTTGATTAGACAAGATTTATATTCGCACTCCAGATGTTTCATAAGGATGGATCAGATTCATGTGAACAAAATAGAATGGGGTTCTCAAAAGAAAAGAGGAATCATTTTAACAGCATAAGGAATCAAAGGTAGATAACCAAAAAGAGTCATACAGGCTACTGTACAGAAGGCTTGGTGTCAGACCAGAAATGTTCAGAGGGAGGATTTCCTGGGGCTCTAGGATGACAAGTTCTCTCCTTGCTTCCTGGCTTCTCTGAGATGAGCAGTCTCCTTTGTCACATAGCCTCATGTCATAACACTCTCCAAGTGTATGCTCAAAAGTAGGTGGCCCTCCTGCAGCACAATACCTCTGAAACAGTGAACCAAAGTTAGCATTTCCTCCTCTTCATTTTGACTTTTTAAGGCAGTTCTGCCACAGCTACCCAAAGCTAACTAACTCTGAAGGCAATAATGTTCAGACATAAAGCTAGCTGCTTAACATAGGGAAAGATTTCAATGTGTGAAAACAAATCCTTATACATAAAAAGGTAGCTCAGACGTGGTCTAAATAGGAGTGGGAGAGCACCGGAGTCCATTGTAACCGGTTTCATTTTTATTCCTTATATATATTTTTGTAAACATACACATGCATACACACACACAACGCACACACACACACACACACGCACACACCAACAGCTAAAAGATAGAAGATAGATTTTCTGCTGTACTTTTTGTTTTCTGTACAAATACCAGATAAAATTTACTCCTTCACAAAGGAATATTAATTTAAAGCTAGCTAGACTTACAGTGTCAAAGAGTCATCAGCCACAGATCTACATCAAAGTGAGAGAAAAATGTAGATTATTTAATTGCTTTAAAAGAAAGTAAACATAAATCCCATTATTCTACTTACTTGTGATCTGATTCTTTAATTATAGAACTTTTGTTTCAATATTTCCTGCTGTCTGCTATATTTGACAATTTATAAGTTTTCAGCTTTTCCATCTGACTCTTCCTACTTAAAACCATTGCCTTTTACCATTAGCTAAAGGGTGTCTCTCTGCTAGTACAGAAGGCAGCTTTAGTAAAGACAAAGATGGAGTTTAGGGATACAGGATGACTGCATTTGCTTTCCTGGGAACATCTATTTCTATTTAAGAGGAAATAACAAAGTGTATATACTCAGTAGAGATTAATCATCCATGACTGGAACTCAGAGCCAAGTCAAATTTCTCTGAGTAACAAGGAGCTGTTGAAAGGAAACATTAATGACCACACATTGATTACTGTCCTGGCTAGTTTTATGTCAACTTGATATAAGCTAGAGTCATCGCAATGGGGAGAGTGCCTCTGTATGACCCAGCTCTGGGGCATTTTCTTAATCAGTTATTGATGGGGAATGGCCCAGCCCATTGTGGGTGGTGCTATTTCTGGGATAGCAGTTCTATAAAGGAGCCTGGCTGAGCAAGCCATGATGAGCAAGCCAGTAAGCAGTACGACTCCACGGCCTCTGCATCAGCTCCTGCTCCTAACCTGCTTGAGTTCCTGTCCAAACTTCCTTTGATGATGAACAATGATATGCAAGTGTAAGCTGAATAAACAATTTCCTCCTCAACTTGCGGCTGGTCATGGAATTTAATCATAGCAATAAAAACCCTAAGACCATAACCGTGAATATTTTACTTTGTTAATCACTAAGGACTAAGGACTTAACATCTCCACACTCTGAGTCCTACTGGATCCTTCTTGTTTTTAAAATCCAAATGACAGGGGTTCAAGAGATGGCTTAGCTCTTAAGAGCACTTGTTCCTCTTGGAGAGGACCAGATTTGATTTCCAGTACCCGTATGGTGGCTCACAACCATCCGCAATTTCAGTTCCGAAAGATTCAGCATCCTCTTCCGGCTTCTATGGGATGCGAGCACTACAGGCAGTGCATTTATATAATTCAGGCAAAGCAACCATATACATAAAATACGAATAAATAAATCTTAAAATCTGAATGACAGTATTTCATGTTTTTCTATTCTACTTCAAGTACAAAAAATACCGTCTCACACCTGTTTTTCTTGGCACATGTTTCTTGCTTAGCATTCAAGAGTGTGTCTTCCTCCACACACACTTCCTGCATGTCAGAGCACTGTTCACTCAAGCTGCTTCTGTGGACTTCTGAACATGACTTCTCAGGTAACTATTATTACTTCAAGACACGGGAGCTTCTCCAGTGTGGGGCCATGCTCTTTCAGTAATTGCTTACAACCTTCTGTTTAACAAAACGTTACTCAAAGTCCTGAAAAAGAAGAAAAGTATTTGCAATGGACTCAGAAAGGCAGAGATTGCTCAGCAGTCCCCCTTTGACTGGAAGTGGATGTGGGGGTCTCTAGAATTAAGCTGCAGATCTGCTGGTCTTACGGAGATGATTTCCCTCCATGACAATATTGTGTTTCCCAAGAACCTTCCTCCAGACAGTCCAGCTGTCTGCTCTCAGGCTTAATATACACACAGCACATAGTATTTTAACTTTTGGAGAACATATACTCTCTAGACTAGAAATGACTTTATATGTTCATTTATCAAGCTTCCCTTAAAAACCATCCATATTCCAAATACAAACACACGAAATCGTCATGGAAAATGGCATACTTCCTTGTTTTAATAGCAGTATACAGATAGTTTTTGTCTTGATACACATGTTGCACAAATCAAAACTCATGTTTAAAACTCATAAATAGGATTTGAAAAACTGAAAATAAAGGACATAAACCTCTTTGTAGAAATAAAAGAATGGCATGTAGACCTTTATTTTTACAGTTATATCTCTGCTATTCTCTTTGTCTTTCAAACGTGTATATTTATTCTCGAGAGATTCAGGGTATAAATGACTTCCTTATTACAGTCCCTCTAGAAACTATTTTCAAAATTGTCATGATTTGTAAGTTTCTGAAAAGTGAACCATCAAAGTCTCCAAAGTTGGGGGCAGTGAAAATGACTTGAAATAGTTCCATATGTTGTAAACAAGAAAACATGTAATTCTTCCCTCTGAGGATTTGCAGATGACACAAGATGGTGCTGAGAGAGGGGATTATCAACTTGTCAAGCGACAAGGAAATAACCTATATTTAGAACACACCTTATGAGATTAAAAGCTCTCCATGGATAAATGCTAAGTTTTATTAGGGTACACAATCATTTGTTCATTTTCAATACATATTTATGAGCGCTATCAAAATGCTCAGCATTGTGGAGGATATAGACAGTAAACCATGGTCTCAGAAAGTAAGTGCTGTATAAATGTCACGTATTTATGCTCATGCGTGCACACAGGCCTACCAAGTAGTAATACATATGTCTACTAGAGGAGAAAGCAGAAAGCTACTAGGAAGATCAGCAATCCATCATTCCCACCAGATGATGTAGGTTAGTCATGAAAGAAAATGATCCAGTTTGTAAAACAGTGGACATGTAAGTGACAAAAATGATTTAGACAGGGAACATCAGAACTGGGCTTGCAGATCTGGAGCGTCCCACAGAGATTCTGCCACATTATTTCACAATTATGAGGCTGGACAGGATGCTTTTGAACCAAGGAATTGATAGCATGATGGTCTGATCACAGTCGTGGTTGAAGAAGTCAACTTGGCAATGTAAAAAAGCCAAGGATAAGCGAGAAGAGAAAATAAACCATCCGAAAATAATTCTGACATTATGACGGCTGGCTTTTGAAATCCTCACATAATTATCATGACTGTGTCTTCCATGAGGCACAGTGGCTTGACCTTTAGGAGTCCATATTCAATGTTTATCCAGGTTTTGCATTTTATTAAGTTAAAATTATCTCAGATGTTTCACTGTTTACCAGTTTCTTTTTGGCCTTTTATTGCATTTCCAAAATGTATTGCATTAATGCAATAAATGTTTAGAAGTGGGGAAAAAGGAAGCCCATTTGTTGCCTAATATGTGTGTATATTTGTTTTGTTTTGTTTTCAAAGGGGGATCTCACTATTTAGCCCTGGCCGTCCAAGAACTTGCTATGTAGAGCAAACTGACCTCAAGCTGGCCACCGAGATCTGTCTCTGCCTCCCAAGTACTGGGATTAAAGGCAATGGCACCATGCCTGGCTATAACACATACATACATACATATATATATATATATATATATATATATATATATATATATATATATAATGACCATATGGAGTGCAATGTCTATAGGATTGCCAGAGAACAGAGCCATCTGTGTCTGGCTTGTAGCAGAGGATATGAAGAATGCACAAATTGATCTTAGGGGCATTTGTTTTACTTCGTTTCTTTCTGAATCTTTTCTCACGTTGAATGTTTCAAATAATCTAGGCTTAGAAGAGTTGAGAAATTCACATTAGAGTAAATTTGAAAGCTACCTGCAGAGAACTATTGTCAGTGATGATGTTGGGTCTGGAGTCATTTTTTAATTACAATGTATTTTGGATAAAGTGTAATCTCTGGTCACTCTAATAGAATTTCATTGTTCCTTGGCAATGAATCTCTCTTACTTAATTTCTCATTTATGTGCTCAAGCTTGAAATAGCACCAGGCACATAATAATACCAAAGTCTGGAGAAACTCATGAGTTTTGGCCTAAAGGTTTGATTATCAGAAAACAGGTTAGGAGGAACCTGAAAGGCAGACTCCAGGCACAGAGGTAACATGTGGGAGAGAAAAGATGACCAGTGAAGGAAATCTTCCCACAACTGGAGATTTGGAAAAGAATTAGTTTGTGAAGAGATCACCTCAGTCACCAGCATCTGGATATGCCAGACAATGTGCATGTTCAAAGGCTGAGACAAACTCCTCATGCACTGGGCACAGGTTTAAAAAGTCTACAGTCCTCCATGGTTCTAGGTATAGAGACTGGTGGAGGGGAGGGCACATAAATCTCCCTAGGAAAGGGAAATTGGATAGTTATGGATGAGGAGTTGGAATGAGAGGATCAAGTGAAGAGAGGGAACAGAGCTAGACAGGGAGAAAGGAAGGAATATGGAAAGCGACAGCTAAAATTAACGACCATTTTGGGGGGTAGTAAAACACACACACACACACACACACACACACACACACACACACACACACACAGACTTCTGTCACAGTAGAAGCTTCCTAAAGTATATACATAGATGAGTAAAAGTAAAATCCTCAAATAATTTGAGGATCCAGAGGACATTTTTTGTCACTAAATGAAGTTTTCAGTCCATGGATTAGGTTACAGCTAATTGAGTTGTTGGACAATGGGCAACTCCAAACAACCCAGGCTGCTGTTGTCAGGACTAAAGGTTGCTCTCCATAACGTGTTGACAAGGCCCCCTTGCTGAGGACAACACCTACACAACTCATTGCATATGGAGAAATTGAGTTGAGGCCTACATAGAAACTTCACCCCTGTGTGCTAGTATCTTTGGTACAGAAAGGTAAAAGCAAATACTACTGTTCTTTTGTTTTTTGTTTGTTTGTTTTTTTAACAATATAAAAGTAAAACAGAACAAAAGCCATAACAAAAATATGACTCCTAATGACGTTCTGCTATACTTACAGATCAGCATCTTTCTCAGCCATCATCAGAGAAGCTTCCTCCTACAAGACATAAGAACAAATGCAGAGAAACAGCTGAAAATCTACAGAGAATGGGAGTCCTTGGAACATTCACCCCTAAATTGGATGTGTGCATCAAACCCTTCTCTGTGGGTTCCTATGTGCATGAATCCTGATGATTTAGAGGGCCTTGTCTTCCTGTGTGCTCCATCCCCCCTGGTTCTTACAATCACACTCTTTCTGTCTCCTCTTCCATGAGATTCCCTGAGCTGTGAGGGGAGGGATATGATGGAGATGTCCCATTAGACTCTCCATCTGTAAGACTCTGTGTCTAATCCTATCTGTTGCCAGAGGAAGCGACTCTGATGACTGAGTAAGGCACTGAACTATGACTCCAGCAGAATATGCGTAGGAGTCATTTTATAGATTCTATTTTTTTTTTTTTTAGATCAGCAGTATTTGGTTTTACCTTAGGTGTCTAGGCTATCAACTCTCCGCTTCTTGGTCTTCCCAATTATGGGTTCTGTCTGATGGAGTAGGCCTTAAGTCAAATCAGACACTGGTTGACTACTCCCACAAATTCTCTGCCACCCCTCCCCTACAATATCTTGCAGGCAGGACAGATTTTAGGTAAAATGTTTTATGGCTGTTTATATTTCTCTTTTGGTAGCCTGCAGAGAATCTTCTCACATTAAACATACTAGAAATTAGGGGTAAAGGCTCCATGTACGCACCAGCTCAACTTGTTCATGTTCAATGAGTTGTGTGGGCATTGTCCTCAGTGATGAGACACCACTGTTCAGTGTGCTGAGACCAACCTGTAGTTTTAGCAACTAGGTTGTCTGGGAATTTCCATGTACCCCTTCTGCTCTCCATAGTCAACAATTCAATTAAATGCAACCCAGTCCCAATCTGGGACTTTTGGGGAAAAGAGATGGTCAATTGGGACTTCATCTCCCCCACTATTAGGAGACCCCACTAAGCTCTCTTTCATATAATTTAAGAAGTTGGTCGACTGCTGTTCACTCACAACTATAGCAAGCTTCTGAGGCAAAGAAACTAGTGACAACCTGTTGTGGTTTGCCCTGGAGTTATCTGTATTTTGATGCTAATTCCACTGCCCCAAGGACAGCTGCCTAGTCACATACTCACGATTCACCAGAACCTTCTCCCCATTTAATCTGTAAAATACAGGTGAGGGCAGGTACAGGATAGAAGGAGGCCTGTCATTGGGCGAGAAGGAAGGATGGGCAGGAGAAAAGTATGAAGGAAGAGGAGGAGACTGGAATGGAAAGAGGGGAGACAGGAGGGACAGAGAGGATAGTCACGGCAGAGAGAAAATGGAAGCTGACATTAAGATCCCACTCTGTGTATTTACAGGTTGTTATTAATGTTCTTAAGGGATAGGTGTGTACCGGGCTTTGTATGTTTAGGTGGGCAATTATATCTTATCAATTGGGTCAAAGGTTATTGTGTTGTGTGTTCTTTTATGTGATGGTTTGAGTGTAGGAAAGTGTCGCGGCTGGAGACACTGGGCCACCGCTGAAAATGGGATGTGTTTCTGTGGAAACCCCGTGGGAAAATAGGTAGAGAGAGATTGCTGCAGGCTCAGAGAGAGCCTTCCTTTGGCAGTGTGATATGGGATGGAGCAAAGTGGGTGAGAGGCTTTGCTGACTGAGAATTAAGATATCCAGCAGATATCTTGGGGCACCACAGTGCTGGATCTAAAGCGGGTAAAAGACAGCCTTTTATTTTTTTCATATTTTTACAATAACAACAGCAACATACACTTTCAAGAAAAACAAAAATCTTTGTTTCTTTCTAAAAATCTTTATAATAATAACTTTGGGGGTGTGCATGTGCCACAGCAGGGTTGATTTGCTCTTTCTTCCACATGGGTCCTGGAGATTGAATTTAAGTCATCGGGCTTGATGGCAAGTATCTTTGCTAACCAGTTTACTAATCCCTTCCACTGTTTAAATTATATACCAAATGTGAAGTGTAAGGCAATACATAAGAATTACTGAATAAATATGTATGTATGTATATATGTATTGTTTAAATCATACTTTTTCATTGAAAACTAAACCCTTTAAGTTTTCTCCAAATTTGCAATTCAATGTAATCCATGAAATCTTTCTGAATTATCTTATCTAGTAATGATATAAATTTTTATTAACTTTATTATTTTCGATACATTTTATAGTTATTCCTTTCCGGTTTCCGGCAAACATCCTCCCTCACCCTCCCTTCCTTATGGGTGTTTCCCTCCACCCTCCTCCCCCACTGTCTCCCCGAACAGTCTAGTTCACTGGGGGTTCAGTCTTAGCAGGACCCAGGGCTTCCCCTTCCACTGGTGCTCTTACTAGGATATTCATTGCTACCTATGAGGTCAGAGTTCAGGGTCAGTCCATGTATAGTCTTTGGTTAGTGGCTTAGTCCCTGGAAGCTCTGGTTGGTTGGCATTGTTGTTCATATGGGGTCCAAGCCCCTTCAAGCTCTTCCAGTTCTTTCTCTGAATCCTTCAACAGGGGTCCCATTCTCAGTTCAGTGGTTTGCTGCTGGCATTGGCTCATGTATTTGCTGTGTATTCTGTGTGTCTCTCAGGAGAAGCCTACATCCACACTTCCTGTCAGCCTGCACTCTTTCTTTCATCCATCTTGTCTAATTGGGTATTGTATATGGGGCCACATGTGGGCAGGGGCTTGAATGTGTGTTCCTTTCAGTCTGTTTTAATCCTTTGGCTCTCCTTCTCCGCTAAGGGTATTCTTGTTCCCTTTTAAAGAAGAAGTGAAGCATTCACATTTTGATCATCCGTCTTGAGTTTCATTTGTTCTTATGCATCTTTGGTAATTGAAGCATTTGGGCTAATAGCCACTTATCAATGAGTGCATACCATGTGTGTTTTTCTGTGATTGGGTTAGTCTCACCAGGATGATATTTTCCAGTTCCAACCATTTGCCCAAGTAATTTCATAAAGCCATTGTTTTTTATAGCTGAGTAATATTCCATTGTGTAGATGTACCACATTTTCTGTATCCATTCCTCTGTTGAAGGGCATCTGGGTTCTTTCCAGCTTCTGGTTATTATAAATAAAGGCTACATGAACATAGTTGAGCACGGTCTTTTTTTATGTTGGGGCAAAGATTTTTGGCACCAAATGCCCAGAGAGGTATAGCTGATCTCAGTAGTTCATCGTCCAATTTTCTGAGGAACCCAGATTGATTTCCAATGGTTGTACCAGTCCGCAACCCCACCAACAATGGAGGAGTGTTCTCTCCATGATCCCTGCTGCATTTGGTTGTCACCTGAGTTTTTGATCTTTAGTCATTTCATCTGTGTGAGGTGAAATCAGGGTTGTTTTGATTTCCATTTTTATGACTAACGATGTTGAAATTTTTTTAGGTGTTTTCAGCCATTCGCATTCCT
>NC_046154.1:265027149-265032149 GCF_011064425.1 Rattus rattus
TAAGTGCATGGATATCATGGCTGCATGTACATGTGTGTTCTATGCATACGACTGGGTCTCATGAAAACCAGAAGGTCATAGATCCCCTGGAATTGGAGTTACAGATGTTTGTGAGATGCCAGGTTGGGTGTTAAGAGGCAAACCCAGGCCCTTTTTGGGAGCAGTTTTTGTGCTGTTGTTGCTAAGACCACATTCTTCCCTGATATCAGAGGCTAGCTTCTTCAGCTTTCCAATATAGACTGGTTCCTTTTGTGTGAAAACAGCCATTGTTTGATTACCCAGACTATATCATGTAGGCAAATTTGATGAATACCCTTTTGATACATCATTTTATCAGTTCTGTTCTAGAGAAGCCTGACTAGTATGGTGTAGAAAAATTATAAAAATAATAATGTGCATGCAAACACACACACACACACACACACACACACACTGCAGACAATGGAGTGAGGCTGAATTGAAAAGCACTGAGTGGGAAAAAAAACTAGGAAACTCAAGACAATTCGTTCATGAGAATTTAGGATGAAATGTGTTACACACTGTGAAAATAGACCCACTAAATGTAAATTATCTTAAATTAGGTCTTTTTAAAGTATTCGAATAGACTGCTAAGTCAGGAGAATTATACATAATTACTGTGCATCACATTCACAGACATTTTAAGAAAAATGCTTCAAGATATTGTTAAGGAATGTCCCAGAGCAATGTACAGTGGGGACGATATGTGGAACAAAAACTTTGAAATGCTGAGTAATCACTTATTCTACTAAGGTATGCCATAAGGGGTTAACTTTCACAGCCCAAATTAGTTTTCCTGATGATACAGGGAGGAAAATTATAGTACACGGCAGAATCAAGACTGCAGAGGGGTTTACCAGGCTAACAGTTATAAGTTGTTGTGGCCAACACTATGTCTAGGTTACCATAGTTAGGGCGATGATTGTGTTCTACAGAGATGTGTGCAAACAGAAACTTCTCCAGGAAGTTCATGGTATTATTGTGAATGGAATAGAGAAACCTAGTAGGCTTATATTTATATTATATAAGTAGGCTTATATTTTTCAAAAACTACTTTAATAAGGGTTCTTACAGGCTTCAACCTCCCTTTTAGCCCACCATCCACCAGAGGTAGGGGAAGAAAGGTTAATAGGAAAGAGAGACTATGGGCCTGTTTGGAGGTAGAGCAATTTCAATCTTCATTGTTGGCAGTCCAGTCCACTAGCAACACACCAAACACACATTAGCAGTGGCCCAATCTGGAAGAAACCCAGAGGTTCAGCAATTGGCACAAGTCTGCTGAAGTGGAAAAAAATAATAGCTGAAACAACAACAAAAGTTCTTTGGCGTGTTTCTTCCTATGAAGTCGCGGCAAGCAAAGGGTCAGTGAAGAAAGCAAGGAGGACCAATGCCAGAGTGTCACCCGCTGTCTGTTGGGTTATACTTGTACTCTTTCCAAACATCATGAGTTCTCTCAGGAATCTGTTCCAGCAAAACATCGCATGCCCTTTCACCAGACAGTTTCCAGGAAAACACCACATAGCTCTTCTCAGCAAAACATCCTCCCCCGTGTCTGCTTCAGCAAAAACGCCCTCACATAAGACAGCTTCCAGAAAAGTATCACATGATACAATTGAGTCTCCAAAGAATTCAGAAACTCCCACTTCAGCTATTAAATATGTGGGGAGCACTAGAGGACTTAGGGATGCTTAGGGTATAGAAAAGCCTGACTGAAAGAGAAGAGCCAGCTGTATACAAATAGATCAGCAATGGAACGTGATGAGAAATTAATTAGTTCTTCATTGCCCTCGAAGACGAATCTGGAATCGATAAGTAAAAATATAAATGAGCCCTTTTAAGTGTAATAAGTTTTCATTTAGGAAGACCATGGTGAGGAAATCTCAAGTTGAAAATATATTGGAAAATTCTTTCTCCTCTCCCTTTATTAAAAATAGATATGATATAATATACTCTGATTACAGTTTTCCTTCCCTCTACTACTCTGTTTCTCCCACGTCCCCTCTCAACTGAATCTACTATTTTCTGTTTCTCCTTAGAAAACAACACGTTTTTAAGCGATGACGACAAAAAACAACAAAGTACAATATAATAAGACAAAAACCATCACACAAAGTTGGACAAGGTAAACCAATGGAGGACAAAAACCATCACACAAAAGTTGGACAAGGTAAACCAATGGAGGAAAAGAACCAGCAAGAAAAGGCACACGAGTCAGAGACCCACTCACTCACACTCAGGAGTTCCAGAAAAACACTGAACTGAAAGCTATAATATAAATATTTAGAGCACCTGGTGCAGATTTTGTTGGCCCTGTGCTTGCTGATTCTGCCTCTGTGTGTTCATATGAATTCATTTAAGTTCAGTCCCAGTGAGCTCATAAATCAATTGATTTAGAGGGCCTGGTTCTCCTGATGTTCTTACACTCTTTCTGCCTCCTCCATGAATCTCTCTCTCTCTCTCTCTCTCTCTCTCTCTCTCTCTCTCTCTCTCTCTCTCTCTCTCTCTGTGTGTGTGTGTGTGTGTGTGTGTGTGTGGTGTGTAATGTCTGGCTGTAGGATGGGGATATCTGTATTTTTCCCCATCTGCTACAGTTAAAAGCTTCTCTGAAGATAATCTCGGTAAAGCACTGATCTAGCAGTACAGCGGAATATCACTAGGAGTCCTTTTATTGTTACATTTTTATTGTTGTTTTGTAGATCAGTAGAGTTTGGTTTTACCCTTAGTGTCTTAGAGTTTTACTGCTATGAAGAGACACCAGGACCAGGGCAACTTTTATAAAGGACAACATTTAACTAGGGCTGGCCTACAGGTTCAGTCCATCGTCATCAAGACAGGAGCATGGCAGCATCCAAGCAGGCATGGTGCAGGAGGAGCTGGGAGTTCTACATCTTCATCTGGAGTCTGCTAAGAGAGGACTGGCTCCCAGATGGTTAGGAGGAGGGTCTTAAAGCCCACCCCTACAGTGACGCACTTCTTCCAACAAGGCCATACCTCCAAATAGTGCCACTCCCTGGAACGAAGATATTCAGACAACCACACCTAGGTCTACGAGCTATCTAGCCTCTGGTTCTTGATTACCAAAGCAGTGTTGATTTCAGGTTCTGTTCCATGGAGTGGGCCTTAAGTCAAATAGACATCGGTTAGTTACTCCTACCAAGTTTGTACCACTATTTCCCTGATGTATTTTATAAGCAAGACAGATCATAGACCAAAGGTTTTGTGGCTGGACTTGTATTTATGTTTCTCTTTTGGTAGCCGGCAGATTACTTTTTTTTTCCATAACAAAAATGGAGGGGTGAAGGTTCTACGTAGACACCAGCTAGACTCCTCCATGTTCAATGAATTGTCAGTGTTTTTCTCTTCAGCAACAAGGCCTGCTGTCTTTTTGAATAGAGTAACCCATTGTCTTAGAAAGGTTGGTTGGGGATTTCTGTTGTAACTCTTGGATCTATTAAAAAATTTCAAAGGGAAATTATGGCCAAGTTTTCAAAGGCTTGCATAGCAACGTTTCTGAGAAAGTGTAAGCCCTGGGCAAGTTGTGATTGTAGGGATTTTCCTACATGCATTTAGTTTAGTCGTTCGGCTGGTCGTTCTCTCAGTATTTTGATTTATAGTTGTCTAGGATAATCTCCTTCACTTTTAATTAAAACTATGCCTATGGAAAATGTTCATAAAGGGGCTAGAAAAACTCCAAATACTTTAGTAAAAGCTGAAGTTTTGGGTTTGGTAATTTTCAGTTTGGCCTGACCAAAAAAATTTACATGGAAATTGTGCAAAGGTAAGTCATTTCCAAAGTAATTGTCTCTTCAACCAACCTGCTTTAGTTATACATGTGCTAAATAATTTGATCTATGCTCAGAAAAAATATCCTGCCCTTAAAAAATTTGGTACTTTTTTTAAACCTATTTATACACTTTTTCTATGTTTAGAGATTCACACTGAGTCAAGATGGAACCCTCACTTTGTACACAGACACAGTGTGCAGGAGCAATGTGAAGCCCCCATCTGTCTGACATCACGGTCGTTCTCCTTTGCCTTCAGTTAAATATAGGCAAAAGCTATATTACAGTAGTCTTCTGGGCCATGGTGAAATGGTTACAGTTTTCCTTTGGTGATCTGGAATTTAATTATGAAACTTTTGATCTCTGACTCCAAGGTTTATTTACCTTGTAAAGAAAATATCCCTCTGTCACTGATGTCTGGTAGAATAGCATAGGCTCTGGCTTAGGCAGGGAGCCTGGGCATCTGTAAATTTGGAATTTAAGATTATCTGAGGATGACAATGTAGGTAGTAGCAGGGGTGGCAAGAACTGCCAACGTTTTCGACATTCTGTATTTTGAAGTGTATTCCTCAAAGAACATGTAACTGATATTAGAGAATCTTTTACCATATAAAGCTGATATTTGGCCTTCGTTAAAGCTTTGATATGACCTTTCACTTGGTAATTACCAACACAAGGAAAAGCTTAAAACATGCAGCCTTACACAAGTGAGCCTTCACCCTGTGGGTCTGAGAACAGCTGTTGGCCAACAGCTTTTTTTTCCTGCCTCATTTTGTTAATAAAAAAGGAAGCCATGTCTACTAAAAGTGAAAAGGAAGCCCCCACATTGACAAAGCTGAAGGGTACGTGAATCATACATAATCTCCCATCTGTACTGGTATATATCATTTTTATCTTTATTTTCCCCTACTCTCTACATATGAAACATCATTTTCACTGCCTTAGCAGTAGGTAAATAAACACCTAACTTAGAGATGCATTTTCTGAACATTCGAGCACTTTGTCAACAGGGTAGCTATGATAAAGTCTGCTCCTACCTCTCTGACATTTGCTATATCAGATACACAGCAGTCAGCAAGTCATTGTGCCTTGAGTTTCAGGTTGCACTTTTTGGCTTGGGATTTAATTCTCTAGTACATCCAGTACTTGGTATATAAAGTGCAACAAAATTATTCAACATTTTCAACAGAAAGGCTACAA